>NC_069138.1:54162757-54404559 GCF_026914265.1 Mya arenaria
CAACCAACATTATTTTATACAGTATTGATTAATCTGACAATTTCACCAAGTAAGAATAACAAACATTTTTAAATATTACTTATAAATAATATATCTAATCTACATTTTAAATGTTTCTAAGTCATAAGTTTTTACTGTTTTTCTTTCTTATAATATTGATTACGCATCAAAATTATAGGAATATAAGAAGATATAAATTGTAACTTTTTTTAATTTTAAAATAATTGTATTCTTCACATATTTATTTCACATATTTTAAATACACATTTATACTGAATGGTAAAAAATATTCGCATTGTACAATACAATATACATTAACATTGAAGGAAAATGTATATTATATATCAATAATAAATCAGTATAGATCAAGTCATTTGGATTATTTCATTAGGTTATTTGTTTATTAATAGTATTTATATCAAGTTTCAATTTTATTAAATAAATTTCATGTCACACTTCATGACCAGAAGAGTTTTGATATGATATATATTACACAATATTGAGAACGAGACTTAAGTCTGTATTTACTATCTATATCGTTTCGTATATGATAAAATTCCGTACATACTCACAGATGATGAAATTCTTATTCTCTATTATTATACTCAACATTAGTCCAGCTTCCAATTTCAACTGGCAATTTATTATTTCTTGTTCTAAATTTAATCAAATATTCAAAATTGGTATGGTGTATGTATAAGATAGTTTTCAAATTCAACTTTTTTCTTTATACAACCTGAAGACTTGACTCTAATAGAATTATAGATAGACTAATCTGTACTCGTATACTATACAGCATCTTTACAAAGTAAAACTAATAAATAAATTCAACCAAGTGTATTTTATGTTTATATTTTTTAACTCATTGTGATCGTTTGGATGCCCTATTTTCTCTAATTAATAAGTCTTTAATACCGGTATGTGCAAATTATTTTTTATATGTTTTAAAACATTTTAATTGTCAACAATTTTTAATGTCTTCAAATCAGTTTATAAATGTTTGATTAGTAATTATGTAAATGCAACATATCATAAAAATATTACAACTTACCTCCAAATATAATTTCAAATAAAAAAGGAGTGGGGGCTATTTGACCAAATTGGGGGTGTTTTGACCATTTTTTTTCCACGTGGGGGCTATTTGACCAAAAGTGTGGGGGCTATTTGACCAAAATGGGGGTGTTTAGACTTGAGGGCTATTTAACTTGGGGGCTATTTGACCAGGTTCCTCTCTATCACCATTTTGGAAATTGGATTGGGGATTTGAAAAAGTGTGTACATTGTAATTTTGACTAAACTGTGAGTTCCTATTTTAGAAATGAACAAGAATGTGATAAAGAAAACAACACCAAAGATTGAAGAATCATGAATCATTCAATGTGATAAAAAAATTAAGAATACATCATATTTGTTTATACCATAAAAGTTTTGGGATGCATATTTAGCAAAGATTTGGAAATTAATTTTCAGTTTTGGGGAAAATGAATGTTTTTAAGATTGAAAATGAAGCAAAACTTAGGTCCCAATTTGTCAAAAGAAAAACACTGCCTGATATATACATATTCATAACTGTTAAACCAATGCAAAGGTTTACTTGTCACAAGATAAACCTGGATAAAGAAATGCATGTGGTCTTGGGTTCCTTCTATTCATTCTTTTAAACAAAGGTAATTATTGATTGTGATTGTAATCTGATGCAGTGACACTCTTGTACACTTTCATAGTAAACACATAAACAGCACTGTTTTGTGATGTGGTTTCCAAAGTTTTTTTCACATTTATTGTAAAATAAAGACAATTAAATTGTTAAGCTTAACATTAATTTATAATATTTTCTTGTTTTATTATAATTTACTTTTCTTACTGTATAAATGTAAGTATTTATTTGCTATGCTTTCACAGTAATTTTGTTTATTTATAGGGAGTCTACTGTCATTAAAGAAAAGCCAATTATTGAAAGAGATAGATTCCAGGGATGGTAGTGGTGGCAGTTCTGATTCAAAGGGGAATAACTCTGTAAAACAAAAAGCCAGTTTATATGACAGTGAGGAAAGTGGATCAACAAGTTTAGATAATGAATATGCAGCATTTCAGGTATTTTCTTTCTTTTTCTTTCATAACTTTGTTACAACTACAAAATATATTGTACCTTCTTATGTTTTCCACTCTAAAGAAGACAAATACATTATAATATAGGTATTCAACATCTGTTAATAACAGCTTCAATAATAATAAATTACCAGGTATTATTTATAAGCACTGATGTCATATAGCAAAACCTATTTATATGAGCTTTTATTTATAAGAAAGGGGACATTTCAGTTACAATATCTGAAATTTCAGGATTTGCAGTTTTAAAAAGATACAAATGTCCTGATTGTACACAGACCATTTTAAACAAATATCTTCACAATTGAAGAAGCTACTGTGATGAACTCTGTTTAGTTTTATATTTAGTATTTCTGCATACATCAAGCTTGAGATGAAATATTTTTATATTCAAATACTATTTCATCAAAGAAGTAAGAAAATATACTAGCAGAACTCTGAAGTACTTTTTTAAAGGAGTCTTCAGTATTAAAAAAAATAGGCTTTGGAGATGAACAATCCCATATTCTGGTACTGCTGCTTGGTATCAATTTTTTGTGCTTTATAGAATCCAGAATTTGAGCAAGCCTGGATAGCAATTTACCTGGGGGCGTGTGCTAATTTCTATCAAAGAGTCTCTGAAATATGTCCTTTTAAATTTGATCGGTGCTTTAGAATTTGAATGACTTTATTCAAGAACATACCATTGCCATGGCAACATGTCAATTACTTCACTGATAATCAAAAATACAAACTGCAATAACTTTATCTACATGTATAAAGTATTTTAGTTCTCTTGTTTTACATATATGTAATAAGCAAGCAATACCTTTTTAAATGTTACAAACATTAATATTAATTTATTTATTTTCACCATCTTGAATTTATCTCAAAATGATTTTATATTTTTGGCAGAAAATGCATCTTGAATTAATCTCAAAACGATATTTTATGCTGGAGATGTTTACTGAATTTATCTCCAAATGATTTTATTTATTTTGCAGATGTATCTGGAATTTATCTCAAATGATTTTTTAATTTTTTTTGCGGGAGATGCATCTTGAATTTATCTCAAAATGATTTATTCTTTTTTGGCAGGAGATGCTTGGTACTGATGTCACCTCAAGTCAAGATTCTGCGGAAAACAAAAATAATTTCAAAGAAAAAGTGTATGAAGGACGAGATAGATGTAATGAAGAATTAGATGTATCATCAGGAGGGAGTGTTAATGATCTCTATAAGGATATTGTTGGCACGAGATGTCAGGCACCTTATGCACACGACTGGGGAGAGAAGGCATACGGGAATGCTTTGATTGCAGGGGTGGAGACAGGCTTGGAGACTGAAATGCCAAAGGTGATATATTAATCTTACACTTATATTGACCATCAAGACATGTACTGTAAAATGATGACCGTTGATTATGTACACTAGTCTAGATGAAGATTGACTATTATCATAAAATTGGTGCATTGACTTCTTATTACTTCACAAATTACTTTGAGAAAAACAAAACAAACAAAGATCATTCATTATACTGGTAAGAATGCATCATGTTCTTCATTTTGATGATTAAAAACAAGAGTAAACAGTAATTCAAAATTCTGATTTTTAGCTTGTCAGTTGCCAGAGACAACATGCATATGTATAGCTTGGATCATTATTGACTTGTACCCCTTTTTTGACAAAAAGACATGAAAAAACTTTTAACCTCAAAAAACAGGTACTCAAAAGATACTCATATGAAACTTGTTAGAAATGTTGCCATATGCAATACGCACATGTATAGCAAGGTCCATAACTGTGACTTCATATAGACTATTTGAAAAACAAAACAAAAAAACTTGGCCATAACTCAAAAGATGTTCAACATAATGAAATGCAACTTAGTACACGTGTTGACAAAGACAATACGCAAATGTATCACAACGACCATTACTCTGACTTCAAAAAAATGTATAACAAATAGCTGGCAAGCATTGGCATTCAATATTTTATTTGCAGGTACAAGTGATGTTCAGTAACCCTACTCACTCCGCAATGTTGCCCTGTAAATACTTCCTGTCCGGTTCCTGTAGATTCACTGACCAAGATTGCAGGTATCATTTTGCTTAATGACTGAACGCATCAGAGCTTCTAAAAACTGACAATTCACCTATCTTGACCAATTGTTACACATGCTTGTACTTTATAGTTAACCATGCAGCAGTTACAATGCAAACCTTTTGGGTACACCTGCATATAAGCTTCAAAATATTGAAATGTATAATGGAATTTAAAATATATAATACAGTGGAAACTACAGGGACAAGCCCAGTAGCCATACATTTAACAATGAATATATAAATAAAAATGAATTTAATATTTTTTATGAAGTGTTTACATGTACACATTTCTTTGCAATTGTGAACAAAATGCCTGATTTATGAATAAATGAAGTTGTATTTTAGTTATGATCATATGTAACAGTTGAATTGTACACATTTTAATTTTGTGAAATTCATGTCTATCTGTGCAGGTTCAGTCACGGTCATCTGGTGGAACTGGAAGACTTGAGAGAATACATTGAGCCTGACCACAGGTAGCGAACATTCTGTTGTTTTAGTGAAATCAGCTTTGATGGACCTATTGATATATATATATTTAAGAAGTCAGCCACCAAAGGTGTATATGGACCGAGGCGTTAGCCGAGGTCCATTCACCTTCGGGGCTGACTGACAGGTCCTTATAATGCCATATGGCCCGAAGTGGTGTGTTATATTTCTTATATTATACCGAACACTTTACATTACAAGACAATATTTTTAAAGCGATTTAAATGTGTTTTATTTAACAAACCTGATAATGTTTACTTGCGACAAATTTTCACCGTTGTGAAAATAGCAAGCCGCACTAACCCATCGTATGTCATCAGTAGTCCATATTACATTTTTGGCGAGGTCCGGACCGGCCAAAAATATAATATGGACCGCTGACGTCATAAAACTGGATTTTCATCAAAATACAGTGATATACGGACCGATCCGAGATTATATATATAAAGAAGGGACAATTTTATGTTAGGTGTAATATATTAATAAGATTAATGGCCAGTAACTAAGGAACTCAATTGACCTCCTTGGAATACTACAGTTTCGATCAAACATAGCGTCTTTAAAATGTAATGTTGTGCCTATGGATTCAATAAGTCTAAGTCAATAAGTCATTAAATGTTGCATTAATGTAATTACTTGTCTCTCTTTTCAATTACTTTAAGGCCTGTGGTTCTTGACACATACAGTTGTGTTATACAACATATGAACAAAAACATTGGTGTGTGCACCAACATAGCAATACTTTTAGACACATTATAATGGAGACAATTCCCCAACTAGTGTTACAATATGTAATATTCATATTCAGTCATAATAAAAAAAAACGTTTTGGAAATTCAACAAAATTCTTCCATTTAATGCATGTTCTCACTAGCATAAAATGATGAGATTGTAAAAAAAATATATCCATCATAACACAACTGTTATTCATGTTTCAGTTTAATCAAGTTAGAGAGCAAGTGTTTAGCCAGGTATGACGATGACGACCTCTGGTACAAGGCCACTGTTGTAGAGGTTGGAGAGTCAGAGGTTAAGGTCACATTTGATAGCTACTCCGACGACCCTTTGTCTTTGCTTTGGGAAGATGTTTTACCTTTAGGTATAATTAGTTTCATATATTTGCTTTTATAATGACAGGCGCATAGGAAGCAAATTGACATTGGGGCCACGGAAGGGGTGGGCTGGGGAGAGGTGTCCCCTCCTTTCGAGATTTTTTTCAATTTTAAGCATTAAAAGACTCGATTTTCAGTGAGTTCAGGTTTTATTTTACACCTTCGTGTTGCCAATCTTTCTGCCTTCCGCCTTTCATTGCTGTCATACATATGCAAAGCAGAACGCACAATCTGTCGCCTGCAAGCATAAAAAATAACATTATGAGCAACAGCAACAATTAGGGTGCAATCATAAATACACCAGTATATTTATTTGCTTTTAAATATTGGTACTCACGCAGTCTCACAATGTATGTAAATTATCAAATTAGTGCAGTTTACCTCTTTATAGTGAAGCCACGAGTGACTTTGGAACCATTGCAATCTTTTCCGTACCTTAGCTGAATGCTCTGTGTTCATTTTTTTAGTGCCAAAAGACCTCTTTCGAAATTAAATTTTTTTAGGCTGTTTTGGGACTTCCATTTTCGAGTCAAACTTGAATGTGACGAGTTACATTGTTTTGGCTATTGAAAATTCTGATTTAACGAGTACATACAATTATCACAATCAACTAGAGTTTTTGAAACACCAAATACGATACAAATAAGTATTGTCTTGTTGCCTCTTTTTCTTTCACTTATCCGTCTTTACTAATCCGCCGACTGTTTTCACACCATTCACACGCCAATTAGCTAGATGGTCACAGGTTTAATTATGACATGGTGACGTGTTTATTCAATATCGTGTCAAACTGGTATTAATGTTAATTTTATATTAAGACGATTTTTACGAAAATCGGTATCAAGTATTTGCTGCCCCATTGCCGTTACTAGCCTACTGCGGCCCCAGCTCCTTCGCGCCTGAACGATTGTTAAGAACGTTACGCTAGGTCACTTATTTGTGGCACAGTGTTGCGCCGGATTGTGGTCTTTTCTTAAAAGGGAAACCAGAATACATTTAGTGACTACAGCTTTGTGACTACATACCAAACTTACATATGCCCAGACAGGGAATCAAAAACTTAAGACAGTATTATTGGTTTTGGGTAATTCTGTCTGGTTTGCCTAGTTTTACAAGTGATAGTGTTGTTGCTATAGTTTGGGAAAACAGTTGTATGACATTTGTTCAAGGTTAAGTACAAGGTACCATATGGTTGACATTGTACATATTTATATAAAAGCCATTTAAAAGGTGATGATACCTCATGTAATGATACTTAAGATCATCCTGTTGAAACATGGTCGGGGCTGTTTCATCAATAATCCAAAGAGCGCTTTGTACTTGGAAGATATTTTCAGAGGTGCAGTACTACTGATGAAATTCTCTTCAAGCATTATTGATGAAATGGCCCCCTTAATTCACATGGTTTTGCCAGTGTATGTGTTCATTATGTATTAAAAGGAAGGTTAATACAACTTCAAACAATTTGTCTTCCTCTCCAGATGATGAATCAGATTCTTCCAGTGAGTCAGGTGATGATGACATCATTATAAATCAACCAATCAGCAGAGATGACAGTGATGATGAGGATGACTTTCCAGTGTTTCTATGGAAACCTTCAAGTCATGGCCTTGGTGACCTTGGACAGTGGGAGGCCCATACAAAGGTTGGTAAATCAGTTTTGCTTTGATGTAGAACTGTTTTGTGGAGAAAACGTGACAAAGTAGCAACAAAACATTGGCTCGTTAAAAGCAATTTTTAACCAAAATCTTCTTAAGATTTAAATTTTGAAAGCTTATGAATACTCTCTATCCATCTTAGGTTGAACATTGAGCTACTAGGGCTTATGATTAGTATTTTGAATTTATAAAAGAAGTTTGCATTATTAATACATCCAAATATATACATGTATTGTCACCCTGCCAAAAGCAATACATGTACATCAATATTTTAGGGTGTAGGTAGCAGATTGTTATCCAAGATGGGTTACATACCCGGCCAAGGCCTTGGGAAAAATGGTGAAGGAAGGATCGAGCCTGTCCCCATACAGCTGTTACCACAAGGTAGAATTATTTGAATATATATTGGAAGTTGAAATCAGTAAAAGCTGAGCTTGTTGGTTTTTTGAAGAAAATCGGGCAGTTTTGCTTTTATAACCTTGTTGTTATTGTTGTTGAGTGAAAACAATGCTGTCAATATTCTGTATTAAACTCTGAATCCTTGTAATAGAATATTCTATGCGGCTTAGGTTTTTTATTATGCAGTGTCTCAATTGCTTGCTTGTTCTGCTGCTTTAAGCTTATCAGTGTTATTATAAGCTAATCTGGGTTTTTTTAAAGAAAAATCTTCGGCCTTAGAGACTTTGTTGTGGTTGTCCTTGTGCAAAATGTTTAACCTTGCACCAACTCAAAAACCTGTTAGACACATACAACTATCATTTAGTTAAAGTGTTGCCATTGTACAGCAAGGGCCCTAAACTCTGGCTTTAAAAAAGACAATTTATACCTCGTCCGATTGAAAAAAACAAAGCATTGGCATTTTCTCCACAGCCTTCTTATTAAAGCTGCACTCTCAAAGATTGACTGTTTGACAACTTTTTTGTCTTGAATTAGCCAATTTTGGTGTAAATGTCTGGAAATCTGTGATATAGGACTGCTTACAAAAATTATTATTAAAAATATTTATGTTCGAAGATTGATGTTTTATGGTTAAAAGTGTTACTGATGTTTAAGAAAAATGAAATTTTCAAAACAACAGATCTTTTCTATTGTGAGTCATCTTATATGACTGAATTTAAGGCATCAATGCAAAAAAACAGCTGATTCTGAGAAAAAAAATCAAAACCATCAATCTTTGAGAGTGCAGCTTCAAGTAACAAAGATTTCATGTTTAGATCAAGACATCATTATTTTTTTGAGTGTTATATTATAAAGTTTCTATTTTTCAGGGAAGTCTTTAGACAAGATAATGGCCTTAAAGGAGATTTCTGGAAATCGAGATATGTTTGATGCCATGAAGAGGCAGGAAAAGCTTGACAGAAACCTTGCCAAGAAGCTCGAGAACCAGTATAAATCTGGTGTGCAGAAGACAGGCGTGTTTGATTTTATTAATAAGAAGCTAGGAGGAAAGAAAGGTATAGTTATTTTGAAAAAATGTTCTTGGAATTCTTGCTCTTTCTTTAAAGAAGAATAATTATAAAGCTGGATTAAAACACCATGCCTATGAAATTAGATAAACTTTATGCTCATTTTTTTTCTTCTTCATTGGGTAAGTAAAACCTTTCGTTAGCACATCATTGACATGTACGCCTGGTACGCCTGGTACGCCTGGTACTGAAGAATTGGCATTTAGAATGAAAGATCCAATTGAATACATTTTGCTTTCAGGAAAGCTTAGTGAGCTTATACATCACCATGGAGATGGGAAACAGTCACATGGAGGTCAAGGCCACTCAAAATTACACAGGAATATATCTGAGCAAGACTTGAAAGAAAAGTCTGACAAAAATATTAATATACAGGTAAGAGTCTGTGTTATTGATTATGCAAGATGTAGTTTTATCTTCAACCAAATCCTTTTTTTTACATGTTTAACAAAATGCTCAATAAATTAAAAGATCTTTTAATTTATTGAGCATTTTGTGAACAAAAGACAAAAAATATATACACAGTTGGTAGAATTCACAGATTTGTATGTTCTTTAGGCTATTTAAATATGTTGCAAAAATGAAGTAAATTATCATAATGTTGCTTATTTGCTATAGATTTGTTATTTGTGTAATATATTAACTAGGGTGTTTTCTATTATTTTATGTAATATATACAGAATGATATATTTTTGTTGCAGCTTTTGAAAACTAGTGGCGAGATGAAATCAGTGCAGAAGGAATTGATGAAGTTAAAAGAATCACTTTCAAGAAATGAGAGGTGTGTGTATATTGTGGTTAAAAGTTAATATGTTTTATGTCTGTTTTGACTACATTTATGTAGTCCAAAAAATAATATACTGTTAAATAAATGTGAAAGTTAACAAATACCATCATTTTCAAATATTAATGTACAACAGTTTTTAATTGATACCTATCTATTTTGGTTTGGTTTTGAAGAAATATGTTGCTTTGAATCACGGTGTGGTATGTTTACTGATTTCCAATTCGAGAGGTGAACACCACAAGCTCTTTCATGAGAGGCCGATACCAATAACACTTGAACACTCACACACTCATACATGTAAATAAGAATGACCGCCAATGTCAACCAATATGTGTAATTTAGTCAAAAGATTTATTACAACTTCTACCCCTCAACAGTTAATATTTTTGTTTAAGGGACAAAAGTGTAACAGCCAGAGTGAAGACCAAGATTTCGTCTCTTGAATCCTACTTGGAGAAGCTCAAATCGTCAGAAAACCTTATGGAATCACACCAACAGAAACGAAAGAACCACAAAAAGATGACAGTGTTCTAACGTTGAAGTGTTTTAACTTTCAGTTGTTTTAAAGATATTTGATATATAATGTGTTAGTAGTTATGTTGTGTGGTAAATTATTTCAAAGCTCGTTACAATATTTGAGTTCGCAAAAGGCTCGTTTTGATAATAAAATTATTGTTAAACCTGGCTTTACTCATTGTATGGGGATATGATCAATACAAACGTATTTTAAACAAAATTGTGATAAAGAAATCCTCCTCCATTCAATTTATTTATAAAACTGTTGGCGCTTATAAAGCAACACGTTCCAAACTCCATTCTCAACAGAGTTACTTCCCTTCAGTACAGTAACCACCATGTAAATCACGTGACTAAGTCACCTGACGCATACAATATCACTGTTAAAATATTATATCGGTAAAGATTTCAGATTATATTAAGTATGTATCACCCCTATTCGAAGAAGAGAAGGTATATTGCTTTGCACATGTCGGTCGATCGGAAGGTCGGTAGACCAAAGCTTGTCCCAGTGATAACTCGCCAATGCCTTGAACGATGCCTCCACAAAATTGACATGGAGACTGGGCCTGACCAGTAGATGAATTCTATTGATTTTGAGGTAATCAGATCAAATCAGCTGGCATTTTGGTCCATGCATATTGTATTTAATTGTCCAAATATTCCTGACAACATGGCACTCAGGCGGGGCATAATGTTTGACAAACATGTCTTGGTTAATTAATGTTTTTTTGTTGTATTTTAACCTCAATGCACCATGAATATTTGAAATTTTTGATTATAAAATCAACGATCCAATAATTAGAGATGAAAACGCATTTAAAAAAATGTATGTACATGTAAAGCTGAAATCCAGCTTTAATCGTTCAGTGTGGCAGGGATCTAGTCTGCTTGTCAGGGGAGATCACTGCGTAGGTCATTGAACACATTCGTCAGAACCGAGTGCATACAATCTGTCCCGTAACACATTTGATCGACTCAATTTAACTTAATACAACATGTCATATAGCAAAGGATATAATGTTTTACCCATAAAAACTGTGCCAAAACCTAAATGAAAAAATGAAGTTTGCAAAAGTGAAACAGTTCGTTCTTCTGATGCATTACAAACCCACTGTCCCCAAACCAGAATCGATAATGCAGTACTCTGTACACTAAAAATAAACAGGCATTTGTTTTGTCACAGTTATTTCTTTTTGAAGCAATTCCTTATCAAACATAAACATGTGTCCTCTTTTTTATTTTTTGTAGTATTTGATTAAAAACAAATAATTTGAAAATAAATATACTTTTGAAGGCATGGAGACTGAAGTATTTTGGCACTGCCTTTTCGATTGTGGAAGGATTTTTCCGTTCGAAATCTCTGATAATCTCTGTGTCAAAAAACTTCAACTCAGTAACCTTACTAACCATTGTTGAATATTGTATCTACAAACCTGAAGGTGCTCAACGGAAACCAGAGATCCGAATCAAGTACTAATGTACTGAAATGAAATATGAATACAATATGACTATGTTCTTTATGAATTACCAAAATCAACAATCTGTTGACCCACTTGAAAAGATAAACCGCGTCATGTGCAATGAGGTTATTAAACTTAACACAAATATTGGTGTTTATAAGTGGTGTCAATTAATGAAGTCAATCAGAAATAAAATAAACATGATACTTTCGAAAAGTTGTCGATTAATGATCATTCTTTAGAAAGCAATTCATGATTAAGCTTTAATATATGCAGTTTAATCTGTATTTAAGAGCTGTGCAAATTTATGTCAATATGTCCTAGCATACAACCTTAAGCATTAAGCGTTCTCCGTGCACATGTATTATATACTACTCAAAATTTGATAAGGATCACTTGATTAGTTATTTGTAAAATCTTAACCAAATAAGTATGCTTATTTAATTTCAAAGCATTAGTTTTATCCCTTCGTAGGCCTCTAGAATGTTCGATGATTTTGATTGTATTTCTACCAGCGCGTGCACGGGCAGCACGGAAAACTGCATACCCACGAAATAAGGCGTTTTGGCATACATGTAACAACATGGTCATTTCTTGTTTTTCGCTTCGTGTATTCGATTTTTACTCGGACCATCTACCACATTGTGTTCAAAATGCCAAACAGAAGACATTTAACTCCTGATGAAATGCATGTTGGCATTGGAATGCTAGAGGCAGGGTTGTCTCAGAGGACTGTGGCTGAACACCTGAATGTGTCACAAAGTGTAGTTTGCAGGATGTGGAATCGTTATCAAATGAATGGAAATGCTCAACATCGACATGGTGGTGGTCGTGCAAAGGCTACATCTGACGTTCAGGATCGTTACATTGCGGTTTTAGCCAGACGTAACCGCTTTCGTAATGCCACTTCGTTACGTAATGACATCCAGAATGCCACAAACGTAAGAGTTTCAACGCAAACCATTAGAAATCGTTTGCATAGTGCTGGCTTGATGGCACGACGACCGGCAATTCGCATCCCATTGACCCGATACCATATACAGGAGCGATTGGACTGGGCACATCAACACGTTGGATGGACATTAAAAGAATGGACAATAGTGCTTTTTACAGACGAGTCAAAGTTTTGTATTGACTTTACAGATCGACGTTCCAGAGTGTGGAGGGGACGTAATGAACGTTTTGCTCCAGTTTGTGTCGCCGAACATGACCGTTATGGCAAGGGCTCAGTCATGGTATTGGCCGGAATCAGCATGCACGGGAAAACAGTCTTACACGTAATTGAAAACGGTACATTGACGGCTGTTCGTTATTGTAACGAGATCCTGGACGTTTATGTTTGACCGTTTGCAGGTGCAATTTGTCCTGATTTCATTCTCATGGATGATAATGCGCAAACATCAGAGCAAACATCACAAACGAATATCTGAAAAATGCTACCATCGAGAGAATGGACTGGCCAGCTCGTTCCCCCGACATGAACCCGATCGAGCATGCCTGGGACATGCTTCAGAAAGCTGTTTCTGCTCGTCCGGTCCAGCCAACAACGGTCCCTCAGCTCAGAGCAGCGCTTCAGGAGGAATGGGCCAGACTCCCTCAGCAACAGCTCCGGAGGCTTATCAGCAACATGCGGAGGCGATGTCAAGCTGTTATTGAAGCTCGTGGACATCACACACGCTACTAACATTGGTTTAATAAAAGTTCAAAGATATTCTGTTGACGTTCACAATTTGTTGACAACCTGATATATGCCTGCTTTTGACCCCTGTCATGTTTAGGAGTCCGTTACGCTTGAACGGAATTGGTTTGGTACTGAATTCTTATGACATTTGAAACCTGAAACAATGCCATTTGATAACATTTAGTGTTGATATATCGTTTTCTTGAAATACGTATGTACTTTATATTAAAAAAACATGATCCCTATCAAATTTTGAGTAGTATATTTTGTATATTCTAGGGATGCAAACGAATATTCGAATATTCGATCGAACGGTTGGTATTCGAATGTCAAAATAGGTATTCGAATATTCGATGTTTTTGTTGAATTAAATTAATAAACATTTTGCCTACAACTGTCATCTTCGTCTGTCTTGTTTTTACAACGATGGACCCGTTATGCCAGAGGTGTGAACTTATGACACTATACACGCGCCATATCGGATATATCGCCGGGAACTATAAACAGTCCCCGTAATTTTGTATTTACTGACTGTTAGACAAGTGAAATCAGACACATTCCAATTATTTTTCGAACATTTAAGATCGGCCTTTATACCAATATGTTGTCTTCACTGCTAATCAAGCTTGGCGATATTGCGCAAATCGCCTTGATGATTCGAAGGACATGTGCTAGTTATGTGCTTTAAACTGTTTTCCATGTTTCGTTACAACGCTCTTGCGTTGAAAAGTAATTGTATGGTTTAACGTTTAAGTATATTTGTCCTGTATTTATGTAAAATACATCAGTCAAAATCGACGTTTGGGCATGGTTGGTGTCGTTTTCTATAAATATATTTCGTAAACATCAATCCCGAGGCTGCAAGTACCACGTTGGCGCATATTGTCATTAAACCGGTTAAAAACGAAATTCCCCAATCTTATTTTGCATTGTTTACAAAAGTAAACGGAGAGGAATTGATATAGTTCGTTTTTTTGTTTAAAATATATCGCTTTTTCTTGGGATATATTCTGAAAAGGGAAAAATTCAGAGGCTAATTTGTGGAATAATAGGTGTCCGTCGCCTGTACCGAATACGACAAAGAAGGGTACCAGGGCCCTGGCTATTACGTTAGTGAATATTAGTTTACTAAAATTCTCAAAGGATCATTTTGGTATTCGAATATTCGAATATTCGATCGAAAGAATTACCGAATATTCGAATATCAATTTTGTCATTCGTTTGCATCCCTAGTATATTCTATGTTTTCCACGTGGCCTTTAATTGCCAGTTACATAATTGACTTCATTTAAGTCAAACACATGAGTCCTATAATAATAAGAATTGTGCCTAAATGCTACATATTTTGACTGTTTTGTAATGTGAAAGTAGCTTTAAAAATAAATAGATTTGAATGATGCAATCAAAATAACAGGGACAAGCCAAGTACACGCAATATCAAAAAGAAACCCTTTTTAGAGGGCACGAATCAAGGGCCCAAGCGACAATGAACAAGAAAAACACCGCGTAATACAAACAGTCAACAAACGACCCTGTACAAATAAAAACGGACCACACACGACAATGAACTAGGCACACACCGTGTACACAACTACATACACTAGAGAAATTACGCGTACGCAACTACATACACGACCACACACGACAATGAACTAGACACACACCGTGTACACAACTACATACACTAGAGAAATTACGCGTACGCAACTACATACACGACCACACACGACAATGAACTAGACACACCGCGTACACAACTACATACACGACCATATACTAGAGAAACACCGCATACACAACTACATACACGACCACACACGACAATGAACTAGACACACCGCGTACACAACTACATACACGACCATATACTAGAGAAACACCGCATACACAACTACATACACGACCACACACGACAATGAACTAGACACACACCGTGTACACAACTACATACACTAGAGAAACACCGCATACACAACTACATACACGACCACACACGACAATGAACTAGACACACCGCGTACACAACTACATACACGACCATATACTAGAGAAACACCGCATACACAACTACATACACGACCACACACGACAATGAACTAGACACACACCGCATACACAACTACATACACGACCACACACGACAATGAACTAGACACACACCGCATACACAACTACATACACGACCACACACGACAATGAACTAGACACACACCGCATACACAGCTACATACACGACCACACACGACAATGAACTAGACACACACCGCATACACAACTTCAAACACGACCACACACGACAATGAACTAGACACACACCGCATACACAACTACATACACGACCATACACGACAATGAACTAGACACACTCCGCATACACAACTACATACACGACCACACACGACAATGAACTAGACACACACCGCATACACAACTACATACACGACCATACACGACAATGAACTAGACACACACCGCATACACAACTACTTACACGGCCACACACGACAATGAACTAGACACACACCGTGTACACAACTACATACACGACCACACACGACAATGAACTAGACACACACCGCATACACAACTACATACACGACAATGAACTAGACACACACCGCATACACAACTACATACACGACCACACACGACAATGAACTAGACACACACCGCATACACAACTACATACACGACCATACACGACAATGAACTAGACACACACCGCATACACAACTACATACACGACCACACACGACAATGAACTAGACACACACCGTGTACACAACTACTTACACGACCACACACGACAATGAACTAGACACACACCGCATACACAACTACATACACGACCACACACGACAATGAACTAGACACACACCGCATACACAACTACATACACGACCACACACGACAATGAACTAGACACACACCGCATACACAACTACATACACGACCACACACGACAATGAACTAGACACACACCGCATACACAACTACTTACACGATTATTAAAAATAAATAGATGGAGATTCACCTTCGTGTGAACCCGGGTGAAAACCAAACTGCCGTAACATTTGGTCAGCTCATTAAAACGTAACGCACCAAAACATGTAGCGACCAATATGGTTTACCGTTGTAAAATAATGTACGTCAATACTAAATATTTACACTTCAACTTCCATTCCTTAAATGAACTGCCTTTCAGCAATTGCGTTCATCAATCGATGAACGCAACATCTTCGGATATGTTCGGATCGTAATTCATTGCATAACAATATACATGAAAGCTATTGATCTTGTTATTGGTTGTATTGTGTCTGCAGGTCCCGTAAAATATAGATCAACATTTTTAGAATTGTTAGTTTATTATATTTTAAATATATTTATACCAGAAGTGTTTCAATTTTACGTTTTAAAGTGATTTCAAGTGGTTGATCTTTTCCCGCGTTATTGTGACGTCATTTAAAAAAAATGTATCCGGTTATAGTCGGGTCGTTCTATTTACAGAATGGGTAAGAACGGATTACTGAAAGGTTTTCTTAAATGAAATGAAGAATTTTGTTAACAATTCCTGAACGCAATAATCAACTATTGGTGTAAATATAAGGAATGAATTGCGGGCTCCACACACATTGACCAACCCAATTGCGTTCATACCCCGATAATGACATCAACCCCGCAATTCATTCCTTAAATGAGTTTTCAAAACTTTGTTTGCCTGCTGGGGCAACTACTATTTTAATAGGAAACCAGAAAAGTGAAAAATTAATATATGTGCTAAAACGAAATACGCACTCATTTTACCTTAAAGTTCTTTCTAGCACATCAATATCACAACATGTTGATTATTCCTAATTGAAAACAAACAAACTATGTCTTGTGCAGTGAGATCATCATTAATCGTAATACAAATATTGGTGTTTACAATTGGTGTCTTTTAGTGAAGTAAAACGGAAATTAAATAAACCGTTTCAAAAAATAATCTAAAGTACTTAAATATCTTAATTTAAAATTGCACTTTCGTCAAATTTCTGAAACGTGCATTGTCAAAATAAATGAATCCGTGTTTTCACACAACAGTAATGTATAGTTTTTAGTGGAAATAGTCTTTTATAATTAAATGTCAGAATTTAATAGTGGTAAGGAAATGCCTTAATATGTTTGATTAATGCAAACAGCGAGCTCCAGCATGCACTACTAGTATGTTCAGACCAAGCACACTTTTCTCTAAGACCGTTATAAAAGGATTAAGTTAAGCTCTCTATTTTTGTTATTCCATAACTTACGTTATATTGAGAGTTGTAAATTATTTATCTGTATGATAATTACAATGTACCATTTTTGTCGACCCCCCGTGCGATGAGCGAGACATAGTTGTCACAATGGTCCGTTTATGTGCGTGCATGCGATAGCCCGCCTGTACTGTCCGGGCTGTTTGTTGACCATAAATTATAGGTTTTTCAAAAAATATGCCATGAAGTTTCACCATAATGAAGTTGCGTGTCGTGCACACGACCAAGATCTGTTCCGCAAAGGTCAAGGTCACACTAAGAGGTCACACGTTGAAATGAGTACTCTTGATAGAACTGTACCTTGTACCTGAGCCCCATCGTAACAAAGCATACACTATTTCCAAGACACTTAACATTTATGTTTATGAAGTGGCGTCGCGTGCAAGGTTTGAACCTCAAATGTCAAGGTCACACTAAGAGGCTTAGGTTCTGTGTTTTGTTCAATTCAACCATGTATTTTGAAATTTAAATAAGCTACTCAAGCCTGTTAAGCTTTAGATGTTTGAGAAACTGGGACCGTGTAAGTGCTGGAGATAACTAAAAGTGGTCCCATGACGGCATTTGGCGTTTAATATCATTTTTCTCCCACCTCAGATAAGTAGATCCAAAAAGTTAACCATGCTAGATACTCTTATCTTGTCCAAGGGCAAAAATAAAACAAGTACCCATATGGAACTCCTTTTTAATAGTCATCACATTGTAATTACCTCCCTAGTTGAAGACTTTCGTCTGTTGCATCATAGAAACCTTGTCTTGTGGCAATATTTAGAATGCTATTTCATTATTTCTCGCTTCGAATGTCACCATCAAAAAGTTTTCATCCATCTTTCAAGAAATAATGTTTCACTCCCCTCAGAACTATTTAATATCCGATTTGACTAAAAAAAATCCTTTTCACTGAATTTTGTTTAACTGAGGTGGGGAAAAAGCGTCTACCATAGCCGCTCGTGTATGATATGTTAATCCAAACCCTCGCGCAGGGAGTTTTGCGGAATTTAGATAAACCTCGTTTCCGCAAGACCTTACGCTCGGTTCGGGATGAACCTATCCTACACTCTCGACCATGGAAGATACTTATAATCTTTGTTGCTCAAGTTGGTAAACATCTGTTATTGTTGACAGCGTCATTGTGAATGTTGCTTTGACAGGTAACATACATCTTGTTCTATTACGGTTTTTAATTACCGGAGTAATATATGGTGATGGCATAGATGCAGCGTCGACATCAGTCATATCATAGCCAAAGCAAAGCAAAACGTCCAAGCTGTTCATTTAAATTAAAGCTTTCTAGGAGGATGCTGCACCCTGCCCTTTTTGTCAGCATCCCTCTGTCCACATGGCATTTGACCCCCTTTTTGCCTTCGTAGAGCAGAATGCTTTAGATAATCATAAATTTCGATTGTTTGTTTGAAAGCTATAATATATAAAATTATAAATTATTATAAATTATTATAAACATATACAAACTTTGTATTTCTGGAATTCGAAAGCTTCAACACATTGTTAACATTTGCTTTCAAATTTATATTTTTAATTTCTTTACAGTACGATACAAGGTGTCATTTACACACCTAGCACCCTGTCCATCTTTTGCAGACCCCAGCCCCTTTGAAACTTGGCGAAAACCCTTCCATTACATATGTTACCAGTGACAAAACACATTTGTGTAGTAAAGCTAGTGTTTTTAATAAGTGTTGAGTTACGCACCTTTATGAACAGAAGAAAAAAGACATAGTGCTCTTTATGAATTATTGAATATGACTCATATTCAGTTACGACATATCTTTAAATTTTTAGTATTGCGCCTCGGTGATTCGAAATTGGTTCAACGTACTAAGCATATCTTAGTGACCGTTCCAGTGCCGTAATCCCATTGTTTTTGTATTTTGTATTTGTGTTTGCGGTGTTTATACGTCTGTGTCTCTAGTTCATTGTCGTTTGTACCCGTGCTCGTGTCTCTAGTTCATTGTCGTTTGTACCCGTGCTCGTGTCTCTAGTTCATTGTCGTCTGTACCCGTGCTCGTGTCTCTAGTTCATTGTCGTCTGTACCCGTGCTCGTGTCTCTAGTTCATTGTCGTTTGTACCCGTGCTCGTGTCTCTACTCATTGTCGTTTGTACCCGTGCTCGTGTCTCTAGTTCATTGTCGTTTGTACCCGTGCTCGTGTCTCTAGTTCATTGTCGTTTGTACCCGTGCTCGTGTCTCATTGTCGTTTGTACCCGTGCTCGTGTCTCTAAACTGGTAATTCCGACTTCTAGGCTTGTCCCTGTAGTTTTCATTGTATAATTAGTATTGACACAACAAGTTGTTAAGTGACACTTTTTATGTATATGAATCATTCTTTCATCATTTCTCCTTCGGTATAAATTATGTATTTTAAATGCATGTGCATGATAAAACTTGTCGAGTTAAGCCCAAAACACTGCTAAATAAAATTATTAAGAGCATACTGATGAGTTTGCTGAACGTTTCCATTCAGTTTAATGTTTGCTTTAACATACTTTTCTTTTAAAGGTCATATTTTCATATCATATTATGAGGGATCAGTCACATATACCAATATTGGTTGACAAGAGACGGTGATAGGGATTAATGAAGATTAAGATTTGAGATTCTAAATAAATAAACATGATATTTATTTTCTTTGGCAAAGCGAATGCAAGTAAATGTATAATGAACAAATTAAAGTATTACAAAACTGACGCCAGCACTGGTGTTAAAAGAGCTGATAAACTCAAATACATGATCAAAATTCGTTTGCATCTTGAACATCTAGGTATATATCTTAACAACATTGTTTTTATACTCATACATGTATTTTGAAGTTGAAACTACAAGGCGAAACAAGAAATAAACGCGATTCGTGACAGAGACAGCATATATATTCCAATTAGATAAAAAAAATCATAGTTGCTCAAGAAGAATGAAATTGTCTCGGAGAAAAATAAACTTATCGGAACCAGTCATGTTTGATGCCTTACCCCGTCTACCACGGGGCTCCGAGGTCTTCCAATCAGTGATGCAGGAAATTGAAGATGAGAAGAGAGTTGATATTGAAGTTGACAGTGAGCCACCGTCACCAACGATTCCGAATGAACGCGCCAAGATGACGTCATCACCAGCGTCATGGAAATGGTTGAAAACAAGGGGCCGTTTGATGAAGCCTTCAGTTTTGAGCGTTGTGACGCTGGCAAGAATACAGATGAAGAAAAGATAAGACTAACTTTCTTCTTTGACTTTTTTGTCGTGATCTCAGTTGTTCCTTAAGCACGCGCTCGTGCTCAGCACTGCTGTTGTTGTCAAGTGTTATTCGTTTTCTCTCGTGCAGTGGCATTCTTACATCTAGTATTACTAAGATGTTTTCTTTTTGTAATTGGGACATGTGATGTTTTGCAATTTTTACAAGGAAAAAATCAAGTGGGATAACATAAATTGAATAGGATCCTTTACAGTTTTAACATAACACTATTGTATGGAATAATTTGTTGTTGTAGTAGTGCTCCAATCGAAAGGATACTTTACATTTTTAACCAGGGAAGCAACCTTTATTAAAATGTTAACATGAAATGTATTTAACTTTTCTTGAAAATTCAACATGTCCTGGATGATTTTCCTGAACATTTTCCGCTTTGTGGTGGTCTGTAAACGCTCTGACTGGCCCCCTTTGTGGTGGTCTGTAGGCGCTCTGACTGGCCCCCTTTGTGGTGGTCTGTAGGCGCTCTGACTGGCCCCCTTTGTGGTGGTCTGTAGACGCTCTGACTGGCCCCCTTTGTGGTGGTCTGTAGGCGCTCTGACTGGCCCCCTTTGTGGTGGTCTGTAGACGCTCTGACTGGCCCCCTTTGTGGTGGTCTGTAGGCGCTCTGACTGACCCCCTTTGTGGTGGTCTGTAGACGCTCTGACTGGCCCCCTTTGTGGTGGTCTGTAGGCGCTCTGACTGGCCCCCTTTGTGGTGGTCTGTAGACGCCCTGACTGGCCAGTTATTTGTGTACTTATTTTATTATGAATATAAGTGATTCAATTGCAAATTGCTTTATATACAAATGTATTTATATCGAATAATGTTTGAATAAATATTTAAAGTAGATTTGGATGCCTGTTAGTCAATGTTATGGTTCATCTATTTAATTATTGTTTGTTATGGTGTAACAAATGCAATACAATGTAATCTATACTTGTTTGCCGTTTTACAATTAAAAAGTATTAATAATGCATTATTTTATTGAAATACGTCATTCTTTCAATAAACGCCCAAAACGGCCCATAAATTAGAGCTTCGAATTTTGTAACCCTTCCCACGATATGGTTTCATGGGTTGAAGGCAAATATTCCTAGCACGTCTGACGGGCACTATCAAAACATTATTTTGAAAAAAGGTTTGTCTAAAACTAATCACCTTATCAAACTCCGATAATTAAACGAAGACGGGGCACCTTAAGCGGTAAAGACTGTAGTAAAAGAAAAAGTTATATTTGTTTGAAGTCTTCATTTAAGCAAAATGTTGCCTTCCGACGTACCATATATGACGTAATTTACCACGTGGTATATATACACACACTGTTTTATATACCGAAAAATGCAACAAAAACATCTTCGGAATACTCTTGTAATAACAAAAATGTGATTAATCGTATGGCGTTTTATCGCCATATTTATACTACCTTTAATTGTCTAAGAAGCAAATTATCGTAGATAGATAAATTTCGGTTCATTTGCATATGAAGACTTTTTGGTTATGGACGAGTACTAACCGTGCACTGATCATTGTATTCATTCTTCGATGAACCGTCATTCGGAACTCCTCGGTCAATTTTCACAGAAAGCAGCCTCGTATGTTTGCCGGTACATAAGTAGAAGTAGTTCGTAAAATTTAAATACATTGTAATAGTATTAATGCATTGTAGTGTTTTAACTTGTATTGTGTATAATAGTTTAAATTGATTGTCAGTGAATTATTGTCTTTTTTAGACTTCTCTTAGACACATAGTGTCACGATTAACTGGCTCAACCTTCTTTTAGCATATTATTCATGTCTTAATATACAATGATATATTATGTATTTAAATGTGATGTTTGCAGCAGTTTGCTAAGTGTGAAATGATATGTAAAAGTTTTATAGTCTCTTGTAAGTCTATAATAGAAAGGCCGCATATATCCTGTTATGTACATATTATGTTTTAACTAAATTGAATATATGTGGATAAGACTTTAATAGAAATATATATATACAGACAAGAGAGGCACACAACAACATAGACACACTCCATCATTTCTCATAAATGATCGGGTTTCAGACTTAAAGAATTTAACTTATTTCTATATTTATATTATAGTATACGTATTATTTACATAAAACCTGGGGTAAGTGGTATATAGAATAAGCGTCTAAACATTGATATAAACCAGTACAAGCTAGGTAACATAATAGCCCTTCATAAAACTATTTTCATAATAACCACTCTCTTCAACTAGTTTTTTGCTTGCAAAAGAAACATGAATTTTAACAATATCAAAACATTATCACTACAGAATAGTGGAGATATTAAGTGATGGTTGATTAAAACAAACACAAATATTAAGTTTCATACAGCGCATTTTACTGCAAATACCCATTGCTCATTACCATCATTTCTGTTCAATAACTTGTCCCATCTTAAATTCATTTTGACAGGAAAGAGTGCCAGTTTAGATTATTTTCATCTGACTCCCAATTCTTCTGAGGCAAACAAGTATGGCTGACTTCTTTCACGACCTGGTTTGGAAGATCGCCTCCGCACGACTCATTTTGTCGACATCGGCACAGATACGTATCGCGGTAGTCACCAGGTCCGTGGTACGTCACCCGAGCACAAAAACGAATGTCCCTCCTCTTACATCGTGGCTAGAATTGAAATAGATAAGATAAGATAAGATAAACTTATTTTGATTTAAGCATATACAGCTTATCATCATATTTGTTTATACATATATCAGCAATTCATAATTATAAAAATAATGAAAAAGAACTCAATCACAGTTATAGCACTAATTATCTTCCTTATGCGTAACAAAACAACAATAGAGAAGGGAATGTATTACAAAATACATACTACTGTAGAATATTGATAATACTGTCTCTTTCTTTAGAGGCTTTAATAATG
Source organism: Mya arenaria (assembly GCF_026914265.1). Lineage (NCBI taxonomy): Eukaryota > Metazoa > Mollusca > Bivalvia > Myida > Myidae > Mya > Mya arenaria. Next base: position 54,186,550 of record NC_069138.1, read on the forward strand.
TACAATGATAGTTTATGCAATTGGTGTTTTTTTCTGACATTTATAAGTTGAATACATTTGAACATGCTATTTATTTCATTTATTTTTATAATAAGAAGGAATATATTCTCTCCTTAGGTCAGTATATACATTACATACAATCAACAAATGTTATTCATCCTCTACCTCATTAATATTACAAAGTGCACATAGATACATGCCTTATATTCGAGTGATCTGACAGTATTTCGGGTAATTTGAAGAGTGGATTACTTGGCTACGACCAGAAGATGAAAGTAAGATTTTCTATTGGTATTCAATGATCTATATTCATGTATAAGTTTAGTCAGCTTAAATTACGAATAAATTGTCAAAAATTGAGACAAAGAAGACATTTTGTTACATAAGCTTGCAATTACCTGGCCACATCCATAGGTTATGTAATCGTACAGTCCAACTCTCCAAGCTGATTGGGCGAACAGAGGGCGATTACATTTACAATTCATGGGGGAGGCAAGTTCGAACGAGAACTGCCCGTGACCTTTGGTTGTGAGAACTGGGTCGCCAAACTTGCAAGGTTCCTGATTGGTCGGAAGCTGACAGAACGTTATTCTGGCCTCCAGCTGTAGGTCATCTAAAAGAAAATAAAGCTATTATATTTAATGTTAATATAGCGATATGAGTTGTAAATTATTACCGAATACATACCACAATAATGCGGACTTATGTTACGGTGTGACAACAACTGAAAATAATTTATTTTAGCAAAAGAAAATTAAGCAAGTGTACGTAGAAAAAATATGTACCCAAAAAGAAGAGTTAACCTTTTTAACGAATTAATCGTATTTTCTATACGCATTATTTAAAGCTCAGCCATGTTTCACAAGTTTAGAATAACAGCAAAACTATTTTTATACTCACTTCCTGTTAGCAAAGTCTGTACGATTGCATTGGTCAAATTGAACCAATCGCTGGAACACGTGACGTTGTTTTGACACTTGCAGATATCAGACTTGCTGTTGAGGAGTTCGACCGGATCCCCGTCTTCAGTGACAAACCTGTAGTTCATACCACACAGACTTTCGTAGGACGAGCACATAGACTCCACCGGTTTCTGAAATTACCAATGGCATATACTATAAACAAGGACCTGGTTCATACGCATGATGTATTCGATGTTGATGCAACTAATAACAAGAGGAGAAAGGATTGGGCTCGATACAGTAATGCACCAGTCAGTTGTAACCAAGCTCCCCCCCCCCCCAGGTCCGGGGGTATACCGGGGATAGCCGGCGAAAAGGTTTTACCTTCCAGGTGGCCCCACAGTGCCGGGTGAATGCGGTGGTTTTGTCGTCGCGCCAAAAAAACGGGGGAATGGGCCTTTTCTGGGGTCCCTGGGGTGCGGGGGCATTTGGCGGAGATTTAACCGAAAGTCAAAGTCCCCGCTATTCCTCGGACCTGGGGGGGGGGGGGTACAATTGACTGGTGCATAAGATAGGTGTACAATTAAGGACTGGAACAGTTGCTGCAGCATTGTTTGCTCGCTAGCGCAATAGTTTTGTTCAGTACAACAGTGTTGGGGTTTAAACTATCCAGTCAGTCAACAAATACAGCCAAATTAGTGATAAACAAACACGAGAACATTTCAAACATCTCCATCTTGACAAACACAGGGAATATGTAATCAATGTCATTTGCTTGCCAGTTTATTCAGCTGTCGTTTATGTGCTAGTCAATTGTTACCACGCCCCCCCCCCCCCCAGGTCCGGGGGTATACCGCGGATAACCGGGTAAATCGGATGTGTTTTACCTTCCAGGTGGCCCCGCAGTGCTGGGTGAATGCGGTGGTTTTGTCTTCGCACCAAAAATAGCGTGAAATGGGCCTTACCTAGGGTCCCTGGGGTGCAGGGCATTTGGCTGGGATTTTACTAGCAGTTCGTCCCCGCAGAGCGGGATTTTAACCGTGCCGCTTGGCTGGACCGAAAGCCAAAGTCCCCGCTATTCCCCGGACCTTGGGGCGCTGTGGTTAAAATTGACTGGTGCATTACCATAAACACGTATACGAATTCCGCAGCACAGGCTTCTCAATACACACTCCATGACGGCTAGAACATTATGTTTGCTGAAAACATTCTTGGTGGAACTTTTTCAGCATAACATACAGGTAGTACAGAGTAAGACTTCGCCGTAATTATCTGAAACTCCATGTACATTACGAAGAAGCTGCAAAATCATCGTAGAAAGCGACAGCGAATAACTTTAAAATCCATGCAAACAGTCAAACCTGACAGAGCGATGTAGGTCACATAAACCGCGTAAATGCATGTACTCTCAGTGTGACGTCATCAAATTGTGTATTTGCGCTTTTTGGTTAAAATTGATCGTTATTCATATTCTTGGTATTTTACTACACATTTTAATATTAGTGAATTGTAAAGCGCTTTATCAGAATAAAAACTTGATAACTGCTTGCTATTTTTGTCATTTTTTTGGAACTACTAGTATTTATCTGGCTCATCAATGACATTCCACTCTGAGTACTTTGGCCGTCAAACAATTGGTTCAGAAAGGGGAACTAAATTGGTAATATTCACATCGTTTTAAGCATGTGATAAAAAAGATCTAACACTCGTTGTCATTTTATACAAGAGTTTATTAAACTCGTCGATGAAAGTTGTTAGTAATCTCGCCAAAGGCTCGCTTACTAACAAATTTCATGAACTGAACACGTTAAAACCTTGTACTAAATGCCAACTCGTGACAGATCCTATATATAAGATACACGTTCGCGTTTCATACTGTAATATGTGAAAAAGGGGAGTTGACCTTGACTATATTTTTCAAAAACAACAGAATAGGCAACAGAAATGGGCAATAATATCACTGCAAGAGAGCTTATACTCGTGGTAAAATTACAATGAATTCATTCTCAAAGCAATTTATTATACCCACAATGACAGTAAATATCTGACTTTGGTCTGAAGAACTTAAAATTAATCAAAATATTCCAGAATACAATTGACTTATAAAAATTATGATGCTCTTTTTTACAAAATAATTATAGATCGTATTCAACTCTTCTGACGTCACGTCATAACAAGTATAAATGCGCGATGTCAAATGATGTCTTTAAACAAACGTTAGCAAAAGTGCGTGATTTAAATGACATTAATGAGGAAATCATATCGTTTCAGTGGTTAAACCGGTATTGCTTAGAATAAAAAGGTTTTCCAGAATGTCGTTTTATATAAAGTGAGGTTGTGCACACAAACTGGTTTATACCCCCAGTAAATTTACATTTTACTGACCGTTCAAAGGCGGTACCTAACCATCCTTGATAAACATGTCTAGTTTTTTTTATAAATAGTATGTATGCACTGTGCTGTCTGTGGAGTTTTGTGCTGTTCTTCCATGTTTCTTGTTTGTGATCTTATGTTCTATGTCTTTGGCGTTTACCCAGTGCCATTAAACCGGGTTTATGTTTAAACTTTTTGCTACTGAGCTTGTTTCTGTAGCTTTTCGCATAAATTAAGACTCTTGTGCATTTTTTGCCGTTTTGATTTCATTCGGCTGCAACCTCGTGAAATTTAAATCTGAAAATTCCGATCACTCATGGCGAATGTTATTAACCTAATCAAATCGCAGGACTTATATATATTTAACTGTTAATAGACTGTTGTTTAAGCAAAGAAGGCGCTTGCAGTATTTCACTTTTTGTTGCAAACAGTTTTATTCAAACCACGTGTTTGATTAGTTGTGTTTTCGCAGGATCATGAAATAAAAATGGTTTTCAAGTTCAATCATCAGTTCGTTTCATTTCATTGTTAAACTACTTAACCTTTTGATGTATAAATTTGGGAATCTATTGAAGGCAATTATTAAGTTATTCGAATTGAATTTTTGCATTTCTTTTCATGATTTTCTGAGGTGATCTAAGGAAACTGATGTTTTCATGTTTTGCAAGACAACATCACAGTCCAACGACCTGTTTGTAATACTAGACACTGAGGGTTCAAAAGTAATGTAAAAGAATATATCTCTGAACACCTTTTTCTTAGTTTTGCCACCTTGAGTCCATTACTATACAATACTAACATGCGGAGTTTGTCTACATTGAAAGGAAAAGTGGCATACTTGAATAATTATTGTTATTGTTTTGGTTAATTGATGATAAAGTAAAACAACGTGATCAGTTTTGTCTACACATTTTTATTAGGTAATAGCACAGGGGCCAGAAACAAATTACTTTTGTTTATTTAAGCCTATATGTATATATCCCTGGTACAAGTGGCCGAGTGACGTGCGAATATCTCCTTCGTCAGGTAAGATTTGCCGGTACCTGCCTGGCCACCAATGTAAAAATTGTGACCATGTTCGGCCACATAGAAAGCCGAAAGTTGACAACTGTCATATTTTAGGTCACAGACAGTCATTACGGACCATGAACATAAGGTATATTTCGATGTCTGCCACTTTCATAACGACAGAATGCATAATTCCAAATAGCCGCATGATTGCGACTATCTTTTTGGTCAGATACTATTTACCTGTACCAGCATGACCAACCATGTAAAGATTCTGGCCATTTTCGGGCAGAACGAACGCGGAAAGTTGACAGAAGTTGACAGTATTTACGAAAGTAACCGATGTATTCCAAATGTCCCGAACGACCAATCAGGAGTATATAGCATTTAGCCCGTTCCTATCATCATGGTAGGGTCAAAAGTCAAAATGGCAAAACAGCGAAACCAATCGTAAAAAGTATGTTTTTGGCATCTCGCATACGGATAGAAGCTGTTCAAAGTTGTTGCGAATGAAGTATTTTGTAACATTTCATGAAAGGGATCGGAAAATCGATGCCGAATTTGTTACGTAGCGGAGAAACCGTACGAAACAGCCGATTTTCATGATGGTGAAGGGTTTGGCTGGTTGATCTCCTTTACGCGTTTTGTAAGATGTGAGCCAGGACCCGCTTATCATCAGCATGAACGCTCCAGGAACTTCCATGTCTCTTCCGTCATAAAAGACACATTTGGAGAAATGTTCTGAACACATTGCACAAAATATATTTTTATAAACAAGTCGACCTGTAGCGGTAGGTGAATAAAAATCACTGTTACATAGGTCAGCAACAGTTTCTGCAGAAATTTCATAACGAAAAGGCAATACCTTTGAACCATTTGCACTTGTTTAAAATGTTCTCTTTATAGCAACGTTTCTTTGAAATAAGGTAACTATACTCGACACCATCCTCTGTTAGGTACACAAAACATTCGGAGGTTAATGTTCCAGCATCTTCCAATATGTCAATCAATGTGAGCGTGGTTGTATGACGCAGCGTTGAACAGCTGAATGTAGGATTAAGAGGAACTCCACAATCACATCGTTACACGCCGCACACGCCTCATTGATGTAAATTTTGTGTTTTGACTTTGAATACACCGGTAGCATAGGACCCCAATGTGTTAAGTCCTTGAATTGCCAACAGTCTTTCATGCTGAGTTCACCAACAGTGGACTAGGGCAACTTGTGACCATGTAGAAAGCAGCCGGCGAGGTAAATATTCTCGAGGAATTCTGTACACTAACGGCTTTTACACATTTTTCATCCGAGTCAAACTGCGGAGTTGCATTGGGAGGGAAGCAGCAGTCATTGTAAAATGCACAGTCATCATCACTGCTACAATCTGAAATAATTATTAACATTATATTACCTTAATTATCTAACTAAATAGCCGTTCCGAATAATTGACGTATTTGTAATAAAGATGCTGTGAAAATAATGTGACATGTGTGTATTACGTTTTGAGCACTATTTCTGCAAGGTTTGTGAATAATTAAAAGCGTATATCCGATTTTGAGGTCAGATGTAAAGTGTGTGGGCAACAAGGTCTTATATGCACAAGTCGGTATTCGTAACAGACGCGGTATACTGTCTAAATCCGTAGTAAATACGTTGCTTAAAAATGGACAATAACGAACAACGTTTATATTGCGCATATGTCGATATGAAGAAACGTTTTGACAGTGTGAATAGAAATGCCCTGTGGTTAAGATGTCTAGACTATGAATCAATAGAAAGATGTTAAGAACTGTGAAATCAATGTATAATTTCGTTAGATCAAAGGTTACAATCTTGCATTTAATATTCTGATTTTAAAGAAATAACCGTTGGTTTGAAGCAAGGTGATATTTGTTTATTATTATTCTGGTCCCTCTTTATATTAGAATACGAATTATATTAATTCGAAGTCAATATTGATTGTGAAATTATAATTCAGGAGATAAGAAATACTTTACTATTGTACGCTGACGATATGGTGATTTGGCAGAAACATATATGCAAAAATATATGCAGCGCAGCTTGAACAGTTTAAAGACATATTGTGATAGATGGGGATAACGAGTTAACTTGGATACATGTAATATTATTGTTTTTAGACGTCGAGGGCGACCCCAAAATAACGAACACAGGACTTTTGGTGACAACGAACTAGTGACTGAATTAGAAAAACGTTCACTTATCTTAACTATCTTTAACTGTTACGATCAATCAATTCAGAAGTACAGATACAGTGTGGACAAGCTTTAAGCCCATGAACAATTTGCTGGATAATTTAAAAAAAAATCAGGTTTACAGCGAATATTATTATTATTATTATTTACCAAACTTATATAGCGCCCTTTTCATATACACGTTCAAAGGCGCTTTACAACGATATAATCTGATAGTTAACTACAAGCAATATCATGAAAATACTAGACAGCTTTTGAACAAAAAATGTACAACATACTAAAAAATATGAAAACACAATAAAATGAAATGTGGTATTTAACTGGTCGTCTGAATTTAAAAACAATAAATGTCGATATCATACGATAAAAAATAGTCTAGCGAAACTTTGAAAAAAAATAAAAATGATATTAATATAATTTACGCCTGACATCTAAATTGCATTTATATATTGTATCAATAGTCTAAAACAGTTTACATAGGATATGTAACTGTACTAAAAGATCATGGTAGAAATAAAACAGGTTGTAAAATTATGTTTAAAATCACAAATGGTCACACAGTCTTCGTTAATCACTGTCACAGATCATTCCTGGTAAAAATGCTACCAATACGCCTGTTGAAAATAGTGTGTTTTAAGTGCACGTTTGAAAGAACACAATGAACTTGAGTCTCTCACACCGGATGGTAGGTCGTTCCACAGTTTCGGAGCTGCATATTCAAAACGTCGGTCGCCGTAGGTTACAGTTTTACTTTTTGGTATCACTAAAGTAAGTGCTTTGTTTTGAGATCGCAGATTTCTTCGTGGTTTGTAAACACATAGCATTTCTTTCAAATATTCTGGTGATTTTTCGTTTAAAGCTCTGTAGGTATGCGTTAAAATTTAAAACTGAATTCTGTATTGCACTGGAAGCCAATGTAGTTCTTTAAGTACAGGTGTGATATGATCGTACCGCAAGGTTCTGGTGATGATGCGGGCAGCTGTATTTTGGACGATCTGCAGTTTGTTGACTAATGTTTGAGAAACTCCATACAGTAGTGCATTGCAGTAATCTAGGCGCGAGATAACCAATGAAGTCACAAGTTGTTTAGATGCTTCAATTGTCAGATATTTCTGAATTCTGCCTATTTGTCTAAGATGTAAATAACATGATCTGCATACTGAATTAACGCGATCTTCCATGTTCATGTTTGAATCAAAGATGGCACCTATTTTTTTTTACTTTAACAGACTGTCTAACTTTTGAGACACCGACGGTTACAGATAGATCTTCAATGTGTTTGGAGTTATGAGGAGATGAGAACATGATGACTTCTGTTTTATCAGTGTTAAGTTTGAGCATATTTAGATTCATCCCTGATATTATGTCTCGAGGCACGATTGAATGCGTTGTATTGTTTCTTCCTTAGACATGCCATCTATTGGTTTGAAAGATAAATACAGCTGTGAGTCATTGGCGTAGAGATGGTATTGCAGCCCATGCTCTTTGCAAATGGCACCAAGGGGTTAAATGTACATTGTATAAAATTTCGGTCCTAATACGGACCCCTGTGGAACACTAAAATTCAGTGTGACTGGGTTTGACAGCACCCCATCAATGTATACTGTCTGTTTTCTATCTTGAAGGTATGATGTTATCCATTCCAGTGGTTTTTCAGCGACTCCGAACACATTTTCAAGTCTATGTAACAACGTTTTGTGATCTATTGTGTCAAAAGCTACCGATAGATCTAGCATTACTAAGATGGTTGCATTACCATGGTCAAGGGATTTAAGAACATCATTTTGGACTTTGATAAGTGCAGTTTCTGTCGAACGGAATTTACGATAGGCAGACTGATGTTTTTTTTAAGTTGATTTTCTGTCAAGTGTTCATCAATGCGAGAGCTCACTACTTTTTCTAGTGTCTTTGATACAAATGATAGATTTGAAACAGGTCTATAATGTTTTTAAATGTTTTGATCCAGTGTTTGTGTTTTCAAGAGGTCGAACTAAGATCCTTTAAACTCTGGTGGAACGTTTCCTGTGCTGAGCGAAATGTTGATAATGTTCGAAAGAAATGGTAAAAGTTCATCGAGGCATGATTTTAATAGCCATGTTGGTATCGGATCCAGTTCAAATGATTTATTTGAAGATTTATTGATTATTTTCTTAACTTCTTCTGCTGATGCTGTTTCAAAGTGAGTCAGACTATTTTCAACACTCAATTGTTCTGTTTCTGATTCGACTGGGTTAAGAACTAATTTTGATTTTATCTCATCTCTGATGGTTTCTATTTTTTCTTAACAAAAAAGTCACTAAACTTTTGTGGCAATTTATGAGTTTTTATGTTTGTAGGTAAAGATGTCTCAGTTGGACCGTTCAGTAGATCTTTTGTGATTTGAAACAATTGTTTTTGATCTCGACCACAAGCTGCTACCTTATCCAAATAATGATTCGCTTTAGCCTCTACCAGCATATTATTTATATTTGCACATTGATTTCGGTAAATTTCGTGGTCAACAGTCAGTTTAGATGATTGCCACTTTCTTTCTAACTTACGCCGCAGATGTTTTGCATCATGTAACTCCTGAGTATACCAAGCACAAGAAGGTCGTAACACTATTGTCTTTGTTTGAAATGGGGCATGTTTTTCGAGTAAGGTGGATAGTACATTTGTATATACTCCTACAAGTTGTTCGGGATCTGTGCTTTCAAGATTGTCATGTAAAATTTCTGATGATTCAATGCCACTTTTAAAGGAGTCTATATCAATTGAGTTCAGTTTTCTATATGTCACTGTCTTTCGGATAGGTGGGTTTAATAGAAAATGCTAATTATTTGATGCCTTTGACGTTTCTACTCTCAGATACTTAACGGAAGTATGGGGCTTTACGAAATCAAATAAAATAGAACGGATACCCTTGTGTAATTATTTGTGTCGATTTTGCCCGAATTTAATGTAACATGAATTAGACAAAGTATGTTAGAATCCAGTTCTTAAATAGAATAATGTTATTTTAAAACGTATACAATTTTATTTCCCCATATTATTTCTTTTCTTATAAGTAGAAATTTTATTTATGATATTGACTTATAATTATTGATTAATCTAATTGTAGACATTTTTTCTAAATCTTTGCCGCTAGTTTATATTCAATTTTGAACAGAGACATGGGGTGCAAGTTTTCAAGGTTTTCTGGATCCCTCTTTTGATATAATAGGGAAAACGCTCTATTTTGGGGTTAAGGATAGTCCACCTTTCACATCAACGTGATTTAACACAACAAGCTTTTCAATTATATGCCAAAAAATGGTGCAACTCTATTGTAAGACCATCGAGTCCAGGCCCCAATGTCACGAAAATACTTAAGTCAAATATCAAACTCAGTCTCAACTCATGTCACCATATAAAAGCATAATTTTCTTCAAAATCTTCCATGTGTTATACTTTTTGAAAACGTATTTTCTTATAGAATTTGTTGATAAAAAGATTTTTCAATATTTCAAAGAAAACAAATTCTAGAGCAAAAAATATACTTGAGTATTTTATAATTAATACAGAATTGTACTCATTATACATTTTTGGCTGTAGAATAGATTTCCCTTGGAATTAGACCAAAGGCTTTTTTCAGCATATTCTATGATAGAATGTGCTTATAAAACTGTAAAAAAAACATATATGTTTTTTAATAAATTTTGATGCTATGTGGTATAATGTGTTGAGACTGAGTTTGAGATTTGACTTAAATATTTTCGTGATATTGGGGCCTGGACTTGTATTTGGTTTTACTCATTAAATGCTTGTGTGGCTTCTTCATTACAGATTTCTACTTCGCAATTGTCAGCTAATATTGGATGTAAAAAAAGTCGGCATTAGTTACCTATTAATAATAAAACCCATTATAATTAAAGTCTGATGCATAAAACATCTTTATACAGTCTGATCTCAGCATTAAGTATATCTTTTTGAATCGATCTGGTTCCGTCTATCGGAAGAAAATTCATATATTTTTACTTTGGCGTGATATTTCAAGAAATCTTAAGAATTTGTTTTCCTTTTTTCAATGGAATCTACTATTGATCGATTTTGGGCGCCTGTTGCATTTATTTCTATACAATTATTTCTTCCTTAATTATTGTAAAACGTGAGCTAATATTGTCTGAATTTTGGTATATTATTTAACATAAGCTTTTGAGATATTTTTTCTAATTCATTTAAGCGGCTATGGCTATTTCCTGAAATTTGTTTTGATATTCAATAGTCCTATTCATGATTTCCATTTTGCGGAGTTCATTTTATTTTTGATTTCATAGTGAGTTAAATACTGTAGTTCAAAGATTACTTATAATATTGTTGTACTCGTATTTTCAAGAAGTGGGTTCATAAATTTCCGATTACCTAGGCCGCGATTTGGTATTTATATTTAGCCATATGATTGATCGTTTGTGTTATTGCAGTATTTATGCGAAAAACAACAGAAACAAGCTCAGAAGAAAAATGTTTAAACATAAACCCGGTTTATTGGCACTGGGCAAACGCCAAAGACATATTACATAAAAACAAAACAAAAAGAACAAGAAACATGGTATAACAGCACAAAACTCCACAAACAGCACAGTGCAGGTCAAATATCTGTGGAACATATAAGTTGTACTTATTAATCTTCAATAAGCCAAAAGACTAATCTGTTATTTTTCCAATGTCACCATGTCATGTGAAGTGTCTCTTATCTATATTAAATAGCTTTCAAACATCACACAATTTATGAGAGTTAATAGGTTTCAACGATTTCGCTCTTCTGACTTTCTTTTAAAGACAGCCGCTAATGGTCAACGCGGCGTTATAGTCACCTCCTATGATCTTTACTCTTGAACTATTTTCATGTACAATATTGGTATTCTGCAATTAAAGGTATTTCTTTGGTTTTTATTATTTGGGTATTGGAAGCTTATTTATTTACTAAATTGTAGCTACATTGTGTATCGCATAAAATACCTTAAATACCATCTTTAAGCTCATTACTGATCGACATTGAACTATTCAATTTAACCTAACTATTTATAAAATCCCATTCACTAAATTAATTTAATACATTCTTGAAGTTTTCTTTACATCATTGCCAAAACGTATGGTGTTACATTCTTTAATATTATTTGTGTTCTATGTCTTTGGCGTTTACCCAGTGCCATGAAACGGGGTTAATGTTTAAACTTTTGGCTACTGAGCTTGTTTCTGTAGTGTTTCACATAAGTATTTAACTGGTTAACCTTAAATCTTTTGAAAACTTTGATATACTCAGATATAATAAATACATTATCGGAACTGTAATAATGCATTGAAAATGCTCTATCTTACCTGCGCAACAGATAGTACTGCCCGAGTTGTTTCTTCTGTAAAACAACTGTGACCTCTCCGTTAGATTAACGTCCGTTCCGGGGCAAAACTTCCTATCCTCCTTGCTGAACAGAGAAACGATTAAGCTTTTGGTCTCGACATCAGAGAGGTTTGCCGTACCGGATATCTTTAGGATAAAACTTGATTTTAATAGAGGAACAATACAATTTTCGCCCTAAGCATCATTATCATTAACCAAAGTACTCAAATGTTTGATGTATCCCTGACTGTTATATTCCTCATAATAGTTTCTGTCCTGTTATTCAGATGTAAGAAACAATCGGACTATGATTTCTCGGTCTTGCTTGCGTAGTCGTATGCGGCTGGACTATTGTATTGGGTTTTAATAATGAAGGCTCATTTTCCTCTCAAATAAATGTATTATACATTTTTGCAGACACGCCTTAATTTGCTGATTTTTCTTAATACGCATTCTAATTGTCAGCCAAGTGGTAATACGATGTATACAGTAATGTAAATCATGCACAAGCACACTTGTATTTTGCTGAAACATTGCGTTAATGGTGAAAACGATAAGGGAATAATGAGCAACCGAGGCGGGCTTATATAACAGATTAGCCACAGATGCATATTTCTGTATACACCATTCTTGTGAAAACAGTTTAATATTAATAATCGAAGATAAAGTAACTTCCGCGACATGCGTTCGGATTGGTTTGTATTACCGAATCAAATTTAGGAAGAGGAGAAGAGTCGTTTTCTATAAGTATTTTAGCAGGTTTGCTTTTACATAACGTTATTTTCTGTCGAATTCGATACTTTTCTTATTTCAAAATATTTATTCAAGCTTACAATCTCTAGACGGTGTGTAACCGCTTTGATTCCTAGAACAAGAGCTTGTTTTTGTTTCTATTCATCAAGGAATTCTCTGGTTGTTCGTGTGTACATTGTATAAGTTGTGGATGGTTTAAAATATAAACCAAATGTAGAAAAAATGTTTGCCATATAGCCAGGTAGTTTGCATGGTCGTTTTATAATGAACACTAAACTAAAAAATGCTAGGTTGTCCGAAACGGTTTGAAATTCCCGTATGGGTGCTAGTTAGTTGGATTGGTGGTCACGAAACACGACAAATGGGTTTTAGTCTGGCTCACCGTTTCCAACAATATATCCACTCTCTTGCCCAATACCATGCAAACGCGAGTGATTTAGCGTATTAAGTGAATATAACGTTCTACGGAATTGTTGTAAAATAAAAAAAAGTTTAAACTAAGAAGAAAACATAAACATATCATTAGGCTTACAAAGTTTTCTAAAAATTGCATACATGTACAGCAGATTAGGAAGTTATCAACATATATGTTGCGAAATTTGAAGATGAAATGTGACTCCGTTCGCTGATGATTGATAATTGGTATACTTATGATCGGAAGTAGAGCAGCAATTGGGGCAAGCCCGGAGTGGATACCCTATTGCCCATCATAACAATCAAGGAAAACATATCCTTTTACATATTTATTTCATTTCCATTGTCTTTATCTCATGTTTGGAAAATAACGGGCAAGGCTCAGACGAAGAGTAGATAAAATATCAACTGTTTTGTCATGGTATATCTATGATCAGATCCGACCAATCTATTTAAATACCACAAATTGTCCATAAGCAGTTCTTTGAGAGTTGCCAATCGCCGAACAAAAGAATGTGCTGAGGAAGCTGTATAATACTCCCTCTGGATACTCATCTGCTAGGTATGATTGATATTTAAATCGTCAGAGCCTTACCAGAGAAAAAAACAAAACAAAAACAAAGCAATTTCAAAAATACTGTAATGGCAAATAGCAAAGGAAACACAATAGGGTTGCAGCACATCTAGTATTGGAATTAGTCAGCTGGAATTCGGCATGAGGTAGAAAGGCGAGTGGTCACCCCGATGTGCAGTACGATTTGGTTTGTAACTTCGAGTCAATTTCCAATTTACTGAAAATATATGTAGCAAGCAAGCAGAAACTTGGGGTTTTGGGAGGATAGAAAAATAAATCAGAATTTAATAAAAGAACTGCCAAAGGCTGACCTTTCTCTTACGATGGTCAGAGCAAAAGAGGCCTGAATAACCATGTGCTTTGTAGAGGGCGTGCACTGCGGCCGATCAGACCAGTGTAATAAGTTACGTCATGCGATTGCTGGCGATATGATTATAGAGCACTTTTAATTAAATGCATTACCAAGATACCAATAACGAAAGCTAAAGGGATAACTTTAATTGTTATGTTTAATCAGAATATCGTTTTCGTCAACTTCAACCTATTAGTCTGTATATTCCATTTGAGTATTGTGTAACGTGCGATGGTTAAACAAACACCAACAGATCCCTTCAGAGAAAAGCGTGCTCGAACCTGAAGGGGTCCGCTGGTCTTTATATACAGTAAATTCTCATCAACACAGAACCCAGGCTTTGCTAATTTGCATATTACCAACCAAGTTAACATACGTACTATGAACGTACTTCCGTCTATAACGGAATGTTATACTAGGAACGCAAATCCGCCGCCTACAGCGGACCGTTACACTATGAATGTACATCCGCCGCCTATAGCGGACCGTTACACTTATCCGCCGCCTACAGCCGACCGTTACACTATGAATGTACATCCGCCCCCTACAGCGGACCGTTATAATTGTTTTATAATATAAGGTCCAAGTGACACAGAACGAGAGACAATAAACGAACGCACACACAACACAGTAGGACAGAGTTAGTTGGGAATTTTGAGATCATTTTTTCCATCGATCTAAATTTAGTTCATACATTTTATACAAAAAGTATATATAATTTTGTATAACTAAAATGTTGTCAGATCTAAGGTCTTGTATAAAATTTATTCTAATTGAGCAAATCAAATTAAACACTTATGCACTTCAAGAGCCATACCTATTTCTTTCAGGCTTGAAAAGAACATATTGAAGTGAAGTCTGACTATAAGATTATAAGTATATTCCATGGCCGAGAGTGTAAGATAGGTTCATCCCGACCCGAACGAGGTTTACCAAAACACCCTGCGCAAGGATTGGGATGAACCTATCTTACACGAGCGGCTATTGTAGATGCTTTTTCTCCCACCTCAGTTAAACAAATTTAAGTAAAAAAGTATTTTTTGCTGGAACTCTTTTGCGCGTAGTGAAAATAAATGCGTATGGGTATGTGATAATTCGTGGTTGTCATGGATGGATATGCGCGCAGTGATTCAGATTATGTTAATAGTCTATATTATGAAACGTTTATTGTATGAACGTTTATCATGAATTATACAGAACAGTATCTTATCATACAAATATCCAACGTAAGAAAAAGTTTATAAATACCTGCAATCATCGAAACATATCGATATTAATAATAACACTTCAGATGTAGTTATGAATTCTGGAGAGTGTTCATCTTTTGTGAATAATAATAGTAAAAAAAGCCTTTGGGATAGTAATTAGATATTCAACGTAAATGCGGGTGGTTAATGGTCATATCAATGGTCATGCAGTAAATTATTGTAAAATTCATGTTGACTTTTTCACTTATTAACTGATATGCCGACTTTTTTGTAGACACTAGTTGCAGAACACCCTTTTTCATATAGTTTTTTCATGTACATATTGACAAAAATTAAGTTAACGTTTACAGTAAATTAAGGAATAAAGTGTGGTATTGATGTCATTATCGCGGTATGAACGCAGTTGGGCTGGTTCAAGTGTATAGAGTCCGAAAGACTCCACGCGTACTTTAACCAGCCCAACTGCGTTCAAATCCCCGATAATGACACCAATCACGTAATTTACTTATATCTACACCAATAGTGCATTATTCCAAATGTTTAAAAAAGCTTTATTTCATTTAAGAAAACCTTACATTAAAGTGACACTCTTATTCAAAATCAATACATACACAAGTCATGTAAAACAAACATAAATTTTGAGTGATAAACCCTCACCTACTCACTAAATAATGCATTTATTATAAATATTATTACTATTAACAATATTATCGCCGTGTATCGTATTTAATAGCTGAAAACGCAAAAAAAAAAAATGATTGGTGAATGCTAAAAGATTTACTGCGATCCACTTTGGTCTCATAAGGTAGAAATACCGTGTTTTCTGCACATTTCTTTAAAATTAAAAACTGTATCCTTCATAAGCATCATTGTTTTTTACATTTGTTGATCCTTTTTGGTATATTAAGCGATTGTGTTAAATGTGTTAAATCTTATTTGGGAGTAATAGTGCATCTTTAATTCTTTCTAATAGAACGACCCGGTCGTAACCGAGAACAATTTATCAAATTACGTCACAAAAACACAGGAAAATATCAATCACTTCAAATCACTAAACGTAGAACTGAAACACTAATGACAACAATATTTTTAACATATCACAAATTACCACTTCGTAATTAACATATTTATTTAAGTTTTTCATGGCCTTCTGACACAATACAAACAATAACAAGATTTTCATTTTTTTCAATTTACATGTATCAAGATTTTAAATTTTTCAATTTACATATATTGGTATGCGGCGATTGGCGATCCGAACACATCCGAAGATGTTGCGTTCATCGGAAAATATTCGCAATCGCCGAACGGCAGTTCATTGAAGTAATGGAAGTTAGTAATTGTTGGAATGGAGGTGTAAATATTAAATGAATAAGTCGTCATGTACTGGCAAAATGTCCGTTTATAATTCGCAAAGTCGACAAAAGACATGTCGATAGAAACTGCTCCATCTGTACATATTTTATATACCATATGGTGTTTGTAAATATGGATTAAGCATAATGAAATATGACGCAGTGTCAGTTGTGATTGTGTGTTTTCGAAACTGAATTCCGTATAAATGTTGTATTTTTCCCTTATTTAATTGCATACTTTCTTAATGGTATGATGGTACGCTGGATGGTGAATACTTGTATTTCTTGGCCGGTATTCGTAAAACAACTTAAGTCATTTCTTAATTTAATTCAATTTCCTAGAATGTTAACAGTCAATTTAAAAGAAAGGTGTATGTGGTTTTAATACTTCAGTACGTATTGTGTATAATTTTAATGGAAAAAAGATGTTTCGGATATTATACAGTTATTAAATCATATGACCAGTCAGATAATATTATAGCTATTATAGCTATTAAATTTAAAAAAAATACTAAAAAGGTACTTGCAAATGTTAAAGGGACTGTACACCAGATTGGCACCAAAAAGTTTTTTTGTAGCGAATCTCAGGACAATTATTTAATAAAATGATTTACTCTTTGATATCATAATTGTAAAAAAATACCAAAATGTAAAAAAATCGAGTCGGAGACCAGGTTCGAACCGGTGTCGCCAAAATTGCAGTACAGTGTTGTATCCACTGTGCTACGAAGGCTTATACTAAACGGGTGGAATATTTAAGCTATAAACCTAACCTGGTAATATCACGTGATAACATCGATCAGCCAATCACGCATAAGGAACGAATTCTACTAGGTAGACATACCTTGTCATCTTTTTTAATGGAAAAATACGAAAAAACTACGAAAAACAAATTAATTGTAAACTATGTGGTACTTCAGTTAGTAAGTCTCAATGCATTGTACACATCGATACCAAGATTATGTCAGGTTTTCTTTCGTTATTTCTCGTACGAAGTATAGCCCCTTTAATAGTACTGAGGAAAACGACCACATATATGCACAGTTCAAACGAATCACATATAACAAGTGTCTCAATGGTTAAATTAGTTTTGTTTCTGTTGAAACATCATCATTCACCGTTGACATTACCTTATTGACGGAAAGTATCGTGGTACCGTACAAATATTGCAAAACAAGCCACAATTATGAATAAGTAATGTCATAGTAAATGCCAAACTGAAATGGGACAGGATTCAGACATGATGTATGCAACACAAATTCGAGGTATGGACATTGGAAATTTTTGAATACGAGGTTTATTTGATCCCGTCTGAGCGACGAATTCCTCACCCTGCATACACGTGATCCACCAGGAAACCTTATTTCCCTGAATACCATTCTATAACCTCCTATAGAAAACAACAAAATCAATACTTTTCAATGGTATTATTTTGGATGTCACAGTGACTGAAGCACTTGGGAAACCGATTAACACATACAACTTGAACTTGCAACATGGGCAAAGTATGTCTTATTACAACATGCTTGACAAAAATGGAGCTTACAGACGTGGTCGACTGGCCGAGGAAAAACTGAGATAAAACCCTCTTTCTGGGGAAAACTCAGAAACCTCTGCCCGTTTGTCATCCAGATTGACAGGATTTGTCTCGTACCACTAGATGTCGGGCCTCATCACCCATAAGCTCCTTAACAAAGATGTATAGAAAACATATAATTTTATAATTCATATATACGTTTTATCAAGTCATACATATGTACTTATCAAGTCATACATATGTACGTTATATATGATTATGTTCTTTGAAGAAAAATGAAAAACATATTTATAATTCATATGATGAAATTGCATATTAACTGAAAACCTTTCACAATAAACATTTTCTTGTAAAATTTAACAATCAATTGAATCGATGTGAACGGATCGGTTCCCCGAGCTGAATGCCTTGACATTCATATTCGCACGAATTCCTCGTGCTTATCAATCGCCACCTGGGGGTTATTACATTATTAACAAGGGAAATTGATTATCTTCTAATTCGTTTTACTCAAACGTAGGAAATTATATTTACGCACGAATAACCAAACAAGTTATAATCCTATACAGCAGATATTATAAATACATGTAGAAATTGAAAAGAAGACTTGTGAAAACAAAGATAATGCGCGAGGGTATATTTGTCATAGATACGTCCACGAGGTGTCTATCCGACTTAGACCACGTGAACTAAAGCGAGGAGGTTTGGTTCTTGTTCTTCAATCTAAAGACTCATAAGATCCAAAAATCAGTTAACATTGTATACCGAAGACAATGCGTATTTGGGTTTGGATCAATCACGAATTTTCTATGGTAAGGGAATCTATGTTTACCGTACACATTGCAAGACAAGGATTTAACCTATTTGCCATAACTGGAATTGCCGTATTGGAATTCCGTGAATAGTCCAAGGACGGAATGGTTTTGAAACGGGTGGTCGTAAGACTATATTGAATATTATTTTTTGCGTTAATGTAATTGATATTGAAATCGACATGAAACGTATCTGTCATTTTTCTTTTACATCAAAAAGGGTTCATGATTTAACGTTTTATCTCATTAACGCTTTCAAAAATGCACTTTAAGTTTTATTTGTGGGAAAAGATGTTATGTGTTTTTCAATATTATTAACTGTTGTTTGATGTATAATGATCGCCATTGAACTAGTTATCAACGCTAATAGAGATAAGTCAAATATATACCTAAAATGAGAACAGCATCATGCACAAGTCAGTGTTTTTCGTAAATATGGCACAGTGGTTGGTGCAGTGGGAGGAAGGTGAAAAAGTGGTGATAATGTTGACTTGATATTTATAGATCGGAAGATATACCACAGTCGGAGTTGAGAACGCCATCCTTGGACTTTCTGTATGCCTAGACGTTTTACGCAATCATCAGGTTGTCTAAATATCCTATGAGTTCCAGCCAAACTCACCATGCCCCGACCCCTACGTGGTGGGGTAAAACTTCTATAGTGCGTTCCTTACTCTTAAATAATAGTTTTGTCGTAAACGACTTGAGTAAAGGGTTTTAGAGATAACTATAATTGTGTCATAATACTTACACTTTTAGACGGAATTCACCACGATTAATATTATCAATTGCAACTGGCGCTGGATCGTTTTTCATTATTCATTATCTTATATACCTGCTGTTAACAGTATTTAGGTTTCACTGAGACGAAACAGATACCTACAACCAAAAGCATATTCAATGATTATTATAAAACCATGACAGACGTTTTAAAAATAGGTGCCTGATAAATTACAGATTATTTTTCTTGGCCTATGAATTAAGTTTCATGCTTAACTGTTCATCAAATGGGATCCATTTTGCCTCGAGGAAATCGTTTTTTAGGAGTTGTATATATACTTTTGATGGTACAACGTGTATATGAGAAATGGAGCAATGGAAAAGCGAATGCCGATTGGTTGGATAAGGGTGAGCGTGGTCTAATGAAAAATGACTACTCAGCAGGACGCAGGACAGCTTATACAACGGTAAAGGTTTTAGCTACCCGGGTCATTAGTGATTAAACCCTCGACGCATCAACATTTGTGTGGATTTCGAAATTTTGACATTTTATTTTTATCCAGTTTTAGTCATAAGTTTTAACCAAGTGATACAGATAGCCCACAATGGCTGTTATGGATTTCTTCTTCATGGTGCTAACCATGGCTGTGTGTGTGCACCAAAGTCTTTCTCTCACTTACGGTAAGTTAATACTCGTGTTAGGGGGAATAGGTGGACGAACATCGACATCTTACACACAACTCTACCGGCCTTTTTGAAAGTGAATTATCATTACTCAGGTTGAACAATACATCGAGCATTTCATGACATTTAACAATAGTTCAACTTAAAATGAATATGTAATGACGCAAAAGCATTCGGGTGGTTTAACCGTCTTTGCACTAATTTTCGGGCGGGGGCATTTGCGTAGAACTTGTTTGTAGTTTTAAATATAAAGTGTATGTGACGTTTTATAAGAATAATGCAGTGTTATATTGGTTTATATTATCAATTCCACAACTGGTCGACAGCTAGACACTTTTATTTATTGTAAAATTTTACAAATGTATTGAGCAGCTGAAAAGTACAATGTAATTGTATACTTGTATAGGTCGAATAAACTGTTTTGTTCTGTTCTGTTTCTCAATTATGAATCTATGTGTTCCCGCCGATAACAGTCTCACACTTTGTTCACACCTTTAAAGCTGCACTTTCACAGATTGAACGTTATGACAACTTTTTTTTCGTCTTGCAACGAGCCGATTTTTGCGAAAATCAATGGAAACCAGTTTCATGACTGCTGACAAAAAATAGATCGCAGATCTGTGAGAGTGCAGCTTTAATAACTAGATTATCGCTTATAAAACTTATATAAAGGGCGACTTCACCGTATTTGGCGAGTGTGGCGGATCCGTAGTCTAGTGGTAAAACACACGAGACTGTCGGTCCAAACTTGACTGTCGCAGGCTCGATTCCCCAGCCACATCACTGCATTAAATGGGGGTCCCGTATGACAGTGTTATACACTGGTGCACGTAAATAAACCAGGGTAGCTCTAACCAGGGTTACATTCTGTCTATGTGCAACTGTGTTCCCTTAACCTAATTTAGATAACAATTGTATAGGAGAAATCGCCGAAAGGGCATTGCCCGTGTGCGAACATTGACGCTGAGTTATGGCCTAAGACCACAGTTATTTGTACTATATGTTTCATATAGACACTAACCTGGCTTTTCACTTTAAAACGGTCCAAATTGAAAAACCAGTAACTGGCTGCTGTAGAACAATCCAAGACACAAAATTATAATCACAAGAAAACATAGGGTTGACCAATTCGTTGTCTCACAAAATTGAGTAGTAATACAAGACCCTGAGGTCAAGACGGAATAAGGCTACAAACAAGCAATTTACATAGTTCCACAGGCAATGATTTTTCCAATTTTTACACTGAAAACTATTAGTTTTTGCGATACAGTGTCAAATTATGTTAAGCTCTATGCAAAAGGCCACCTGTTTCTTCTCTTTCATTCAACTCTAATAAAATATTGATACTTCAACACAAGCACTCTTTTTTCTGTATTCACATCCGGTCAACGGGGGGCAGATAACTGTGGTCTTGAGCCTTATTAACTTACACGCTCTATATGGCGCGACTTCGTAGGCGTTGAGAGTTTGTGTTTGGTACGACTTCTGGCTGGAAACAGTACTTGATTAACTGGTAATATTCCAGCGAGGCATACGTTTATTTCTCACTTTGTATTTATGGTCAAGATTTATATGAATAAAGTTATTTTTCTTAATTTAAATCAAGATAGGACAACTTTCCTCTATATATAAAAAACACACTCAATATATTGGTGTTAGCTTACCCTTATCGCTCAAAAGAAAGTAAATTTCGCTGTATATCTTCCGCCGGTGAATCGGCATAAAATACACATGTACACGAGTGTGAGATTTTTTTAACACATGATTCCGGTATTAAATAACATATTTCCATATTTCACCTGCCCTGAAGATGAGCTGAATACCACACACTGACAAAGCTATGTTAAAATTACAACCTACATTTTAAGCCAATGAAATTGCAGATAGGCAATCAATTTCACTTTTCGCGGGTGTTTAAAGGTCCGCCTACTGCCGCTCATCCAATACACATTCCCTGCGTCAGATTTTGCGTTGTCAATGGATCAGTCAAAGAGGTTGCATTTCTAAGTCAGAGCTATGCTCACTCCGCCCATTATTATTCATTAAGAATTTACTTCATGTCGTGTAACTATTACTGATATACAGCGCTATATGCATTTTGCCCGAAGATTTTAACTAATGCATGTTGTTGTTTTTTCGCAAAGTTACTAAAAGGAAAAAGTCGCACGAAGGACAAGTTACATTTTAAAGGGTAATTTTGATTACAAATCGAGTGATAGGCTGGGAAAATATTCTTGCGTTTATGCACCAGTCAACTGTAACCACGCCCCCCCCCCCTAAGGGCCGGGGGTATACCGGGGATCGCCGGGTTTTTACCTTCCAGGTGGCCCCGCAGTGCCGGGTGAATGCGGTGGTGTTGTCTCCGCGCGAAAACTACCGGGGAATAGGCTTTACCTAGGGTCCCAAATGTGCGGGGGCATTAGGCGGGGATTTTACCCGGGCTTCGCTGGACCGATAGCCAAAGTACCCGCTATTAGCCGGACCAGGGGGGGGGGGGGAGGCGTGGTTACAATTAACTGGTGCATTATTTGAAATATATTAACTATGGAAGCGCTTAGTGCCCTTCCGAAGTCCACCTCACGTTTTTAAAGTTGTGCTTTGCAGGTGTGCTGAAAATTTGGCTAAACAATGCAGGAGAATGATTTCATTAAAATTGTAATTTTAGCTCTCTTCACCATGGCATTTAGTTCACTTTTGTCTGTTTTGTTGCAGTGTGCTACCCGAATGGCACACTAGTGGTGAAGAACCCACATGACCGCTTCAACGTTGCGGATGTGGAGTCTAACACGTGCACATCGAGCTGGACTTCTAATTTTTCTTCGCTCATCCTGGACAGCTGCGCCATGGTAAGCTCTGAAGTTTTATTATCAAAGGTCGAATATTCATATTCAATTTCCTAAGAATTGATATTAATTTCATTTCAGTGTACTAAATCCTCGTGTCTCTACTAATAAATGGTTACACTTTGTTTTAAAGAATATACAGTATCATATATAGTTTAATAGCTACAGATTGAATCAGTTTAGCGTGTTTGCTTCCACGAGATAAATGGAAATTTAGTCATGACTGAGAAATGCAATTTCCATTTACAGTATTATTTAAGTAAATGTCCGACTACCTGAAAGATATTATCATTACATACGGTATATTGAGGCCAATATAGTTTATGATATAATCATCATATTGGACTACTGTACCACTGGCTGTAAGTCAATCATTGGTCACCGTAGCGCATTACTTTATCTTTTTGTTTATAACATGTATATCTACTGATGTATGGTGTGTATTTCCAGGACGTCTCTCACAGTGTGTTGTTCCGGAAGGCGCACCCACAGGGCCTTATCACGGCAAACAACAGTTCGCCCCTGTACGTATTAAGGTGTAACAAGATCCCGTTAGAGGGCGTTATCCACACCGTTGACGCTACCCTAGTCGTCAGGTAACAGGCGCAATATAAATAGTTCTCCCACCTAAGATAAGTAGATCCAAAATTTTGGCAATGCTGGAAATCCTTTCTCTACCAACAGGCAAAGATAAAACAAGCACCCGTATGGAACTCCTTTTGTATTGTCATCACACAATTACCTCCCTTGTTGACCGCCATCTGTAACATCATGGAAACCTTGCCTAGGCCTTTTTTTAATAAATTGATTAACGGATCCGCCGCACAATTATTTCGAAAACTCCCAAAAAAAAAAAAATGGCAAAATAAAATTGGCAAGGCAAAAAAAAAATTGGATTTTTTTTTCTGCAGACGTGAAAATAACTGTATGTTCATATGTTCATGTAAAATATGTTGCTTGTTCCTTTGTAACATGAGGGTGCAGTTTTAAAAATTGATTTCAAAATGGAGGCTTCAATGATGCTGAGGTCGTATATATATATAAAATAAATTCTCATTTTCAACATTCCATCTGCATTTAAACGATTCTTTGTAAGAAACTGACAAGTCAACTTTAAGCGATGTAATTGTATCAGCATCAGGTGAAGCAAAATAACACAATATGTATGCGTCAACTGATGAAAAACACTGGACGGAGATATCACCAGAAAAGACCTGCCAGGAGGCCTTCATTTTTGGAAACCGGTTCATCAAGGCATATAAACCAGTGTTATTGTTAAAATATATCGGCCTGTGTTGTTTATTAATATGCGATATTCTTGTACTAATCATTATTCACAGTTTAAATGTATAAAAATCCATTTGAGAAATGGCCTGATCCAGTGTAAAGCTTTATCACACAGGACTTCACTCTCTGTTCAAACTATGTGAAAAGGACGTGTTGTTTATTGTCAGCATCATCTAGACATAAACCACTCAAGACGCTGGTTGGTGTTGAAGAAAAATTAACCTAATCCTAACTTATTCCCAGACCCAAGCCCATGCCACAACAATGTGTTTGTCAGAGGGGGCATTAATTGTTAAACATATATGGAGACCACCTACTATTCAAGTAATCAAATTCTTGGATAACTTAAATTTTGCTAAAGTTGCAGAAAAATTATCTTTACAGCAAGATTGCATTGCTGAATATAAATTCATTTTAGCTCGACTATTCGAAGAATAAGGAGAGCTATACTACTCACCCAAGCGTCGGCGTCGGCATCGGCGTCGGCGTCGGCGTCACCCCTTGGTTAAGGTTTTGCGTGCAAGCACACATAGGTTATTATCTCAACAACTACTTGAGGTATTGCATTTAATACAATGGTACTCAACCATCCAACCTACTTAATAAACCAAGTTAGATAACTCTACTTTGCATTTAATGCCAATAAGGCCACTACTTTTATATAAATTGGTTTACAAAACCGGCGGGTCTAATTTTCCGAAAAGTACAAAAAAAAAATAATGAATTTCACTTTTTTTTTCAAAATTATTTTCCCGACCGTATTGATTTTGGTGCGAAACGAAAGAAAAATGAAAAGATAAGAGTACGAATGCAGTAGATCTCGACTGGTTTGTTGTTCCGTAGCCGTATTCGCCAATTTATAGTGATAACATGTGAGCCAGTCGACTGTTATGGCAGCGCCGTTGACAATGGCGGAATTGACGAGAGCAGTCATTCTTTATATGGAATAATTAATTAAAATATGCAGGAGTTGTTAAAATAACAATAACAATAAACATTAGTAAATTTGACAGCCGACACAAACAATAACTGTCTCGTGATTGTTGTTTTTCACGCCAATTTAGGTCATGAAAATATTGTTGTTTATAGATAAAAAATAAAATTGTCAGCGGCTGCCATTGAATTAGTAGACACAAATATCTGTAAATTATGTGTGAGAAAAACATTTTATAACATTTTTTGGTTAAATATCAAATAACAGTGCACTAAGTGTGAGTGGTGAAATCGAAAGTAAAATTTCTAAGTTGACACCGGTGACCTAGTTCGGTCGGTGGTGTTTATGGATTTTAAATCACAAAATGGTTTGGAAATACTTGTCATTGAGTCAATGTAAAGCTTGTGTTTAAACATTCTAGATAACATGTTTATTCATGTTTGGGTTAATAGTAGAGAAAAAACAATGAAAGTTGAACACATGCAGGGATAATTCTATGTAAGATTTTCAATGAGAGAATTGCTCCCATTTGTCCAAAATTGGTGAGAGAATTTTAATTTCAGTGAGATTTTTTATAATACATGGATAACGCAGTGAAAAATTAATGCATAACAGTAACTTTATTCATATATATCAATACGGTATATTTACAAGTGTACAATATATAGATAAATAGATATGATATATACATTTGTTTGACTAGAAGAAAACACCTGTTAACAGTTTCGACATCATGAACATTCATACTCATCATACTTGAGCTAAAAAAAGGATTTAGCCATCTTAGCTGATAGGTGCATTGACTTTTTTGGGGGGAGATGAAGGCTTTCCATTTTTGTTTTCATCTGAAGCTGGTATTTTATTTTGGTCCAGAGACTTTTTTCAAGGAATGCAAACAACGTTTTCTGATTTGACATTTTGACGCTTCCGATATTGTAGACGCCTTTAAAATGCAGTGGTAACCCGTGTAAACAAAATTATTCCGGGTCGCAAAAACGCTTGAAAACAAGTGCGTGGACGATATCGAGTAAAACATTCGATAACACAAATGCGTTCAATGTAGGGGAGGCAATTCGTCCGTATTTCAATTAATATAAACAAAAAGCCATCAGCGATTACGATGCTTTATTTTGTAAAACAACAAAAGGGAAAAGACACAAAATACACAAACTGCGATCAAGCGCGAGAATATCTCGCATGTATATGATTTGGATGCGATTTGAGCGATTTTTATGCGAGAAATCGCGGAAATCGCTTACTAGAATTATCCCTGCACATGTGTCAATGACATTTTACTTATGCCAGGAGTTGTGTGCAAAACATTTAGATAAAACAACACAGAAAACTATTTAAAATAAGCCCATTTCAATTTGTAATGAACTTTATATTTCACTATAAATGAGATTTGTTGTTGTAACCAATGAATACTCTTTAAAATGACAAATAAACAAGCATGAAGTGTAGATGCCCTGTGAATGCATGTTGTATACACAAAATGACGGTGTTGGGAGAAGATGAAATTATCCGATACATAATTATGAATTAGTACATAAAGTTAAGTCACATGCTAGATTTATTATTTTGCTATGTGATTTTTATGTACTGATGTGGTAATTTGCTGCAAGATTTGAATTTGAAATGGATTTAGTGAACATCCCATGGTAAATATCCCGGTCCGAAAATATGATCGAACTTATCTTGGATCGGGTTACACACATCTAGAACCCCGCACGGTAAAGGTTATTAAAACTCAAATCTAGGTCTAGTTTGGTTTTTAGTTTTTCAGGAATTGTTTTCACAATATTAAAGCTTAAATGTCTTCATAAAATGTAACTTCCTTATTTACATAATTGGTAATTATTTCACTTTATTGACATTTTCCAATATTGAAATAACTGAAACAATGTTTAAAAAATGTAATGTATTGTTTTAATACAGTGCAATTTTTGTGTATTTAAATGCTAGAATTCGCCTTCTCTTCTTTTTTTTCAATTTAATATTGGTCGGTTTTTAAGTGTTCTGCATTCACTTTTGCTTAAGCATACCCTTAAAGCTAAACAAATGTCTTGCTGAGTGATATTCAATGTATCTTTGATACAAAGTGTAGTTTATATAGTTTTAGTTTATTTATCTTTTCCCAGAAGGTCATAGACCCATGTGGTACAATTTGCAAAATATATAATATGGCAAACGTGCATCAATATTAAGTTGACATGATCTCATACATGCATTATAGTAGCACATTTTACATAGGAAATGAAGACTTATCTTCACCTATTACATGATGTACATGTTTATAATAATTCACATTTTCGTCGTATGTGTCAAAAGTATATATGCAACATAAGACTTAAAAGAATAAAAAGTGTGACAAAAATCCAGTTGTACTGACATTACATATTAGATTAGACCTATCACTAGTGCTGTAGATAATTTGACAAATTAAAACCTTTCTCATATTGAATTTAAATCACATTGATAACGAAAGTGTGAATTTTACATACATTTTTACAAAGTGCATACACCATTTTCGACAATAGTAATATTTAAAGAAATTATTTAACAAATTTGATTTGATTGTGCACGGGAGATAATTGCTATGGTCTTAACACTCTGCCTGTATATCGAGTTATGTAACATCCGCCGCACTATACCTTTAACAATACATTGACATAGTTACAATATAATTTCTTAACATAATTAACTGCAGTTATCTAATAAAATGGAACAAATTTGTATATAAATGTGTATTGTCCAAACAATTTTGGTTACTGATAGCGAACATCACGTATTGTGCGATTTTTTGGGAGATAATCAACATGGTCATACCACCTGACCTATATATCGTGTTGTTTAACGTTTAATATACAGTATAGAAATAGACACCGCTATACCAATATGATGGAATATAATATATTTCTTTAATTGATTAACTGTGATATCCTAATGAAATAGATTAAACTGCTATATTTATGTGCATTATCCAAACAAATGTATATAGCGTTACTGAACTACTTTATATGAAGAATAGATTGAAAACTTAAGGGACATAATCTTGTCAAAAAGCGAAATACAAGATTAGCCACCCGGTAAATCTAAAGATGTACGTTTACTTATGTATTTCCTCTATCCCAGATCTTGCCATCAATGACAAGATATGAGGAGGAACATTTAGATAACAGCAGTTTCGCTTGTAAAATAAACATCTAGATATACATATATTTGAGCTGTAAAAAATATTATATTATATAGGATGTATCACATATTTACATGGCTGAAATTGAAGAAATATCACATATTCATATGACTAACATATATTGATCAACATGTCAATTGGAACAATGATATAATAAGAGAAAACATACACTGTAGTACTATAAGTCTAGCTTTAACAAAAGTATAGACACACATGAAAATCAATAACATACTAATCAGCTCCATATAAAATATCTGAGCGCATCACGAATGCTTTTGAAATATATATACTCAGTTTTCTAATTAACAATTGATTTTCAGTATTCATTAATTCTATAAATTTACACATATTTGGAGATCTCCAGTAACAAATTGGGATATATTGTGTTCGTAATTGAGAGTACATTCTACATTGTAATACAAAATGGAATTCATCTTCTAACACATTGCAGAATGTGCATTTGCGTTCATTTATAGGTACACTGGCAGGTCTTGCCCATCTTCCTGTTTCAATACATAATCTATGCGAGGAGCATCGCAGTTTTGTCATACTAGTACAGAATTTTCTAACACCTATACATTTTTAATATGGCTGTAGTTGAAATTGTGCAATACATCTGTAAAATAAAGCTCTGGATGAATCATTTAGTCTACCAGTCCAATTTTGAATAAATTGATCTTTAATTCTTTGTTTAACTAAACTAAGAAATACATTTGCATTTCCGACATTTTGATAAAACCATGCATCGTTAAGGCCAAGGTTACATAATAAATCTCTTACCAACGAACACCAGTTTTTCTTATTAGGGAATTGATCTAAATCATTTTTCAACATTAGATATACCTTTGCTACATATTTATTTTCATTTGTACATACAATTTTTGTCCAATAGTTTACAATGTTGTAAAAACGTAATGACTGAAGTGAAAGTCTGCCCAGTTCACCGTATATGAAATCATTTTGTGTTGATTTTTTAACTCCAAGTAACTGTTTACAAAATGACAAATGAGTCCTTTCTATAGCATTACCGTGTATAAAACCACACACTTCGCTGCTATAATTCAAGATTGGTAATACTAATTTATCAAATAGTTCTAATCTATGTTGCACAGAGATATTTGTAAATTTATATAAGTACTTGTTCATTTTAAATATAGCCTTTTGCGCTTGACCCGAAAGTGTGTTTTGTGCTTCAGAAAAAGAACCTCCAGTAGTGAATACAATACCTAGGTATGTAAATTTGTTTACAACTTCAACAGGACAGTTATTATAATAAAACATAGTATCAACATTCAAACGGCCACCTTTGCGAAAAATCATAATTTTAGTTGTATCAGTGTTAACAACTAATTTCCACTTATTACAATATTCATATAACATATCTAGACTATTCTGTAATTCATTTTCAGTGTTTGCAAATAAAACAATATCATCCGCGTATAAAATAAGAAATATTTTAAACATATTGACATCTATACCGTGCATACCACTATGTATATACATGTCTTCAATATCATTTAGAAACATAGCAAATAAAAATGGTGATAAGCATTCACCCTGGCGTACCCCTAAAATATAATTAAATGGTTCACTTAAAGAGTTACAATATTTTACTCTTGATTTTACTGAGTTGTACATAGATCTTATAATATTCAATATTTTGCCACGGACGCCTAATTGTATTAATTTCAGCCACAAGTTGTCTCTAACAACATAATCAAAGGCTTTGCTAAAATCAATAAAAGCGCAATATAATTTTTACCGTTATTAATCATATGAGAAATCAAACCATGCAAAACAAATATATTATCTACCGTGCCCATTTTTTGCCTGAAGCCTGACTGGGCCTCAATATATACACCATAATTTTCTGCCCATTCTACCAGTCTATTATTTAAAACACGTGAAAATAATTTACCTAATGTACTCAATAATGTAATTCCTCTATAATTGTTTTCATCGTTGATATTGCCTTTTTTATGTAGGGGTATTACAAATCCTTCAGACCAACTTTCTGGGAAGTATCCTACTTCAAAAATTTTGTTAAACAGGTTTAACAAAAATGGCATTAAACATGTTTACCATTAATAAAGAATTCGTTAAGGTATTTATCCGGACCACTACTTCTATTTGTCTGTAGTTGACGAATTGCTTTTAGTAAGCACTGTTCAGTAATAGGGACATTCAATTCATGAAACATTATATTAAAATCATTTTGTTCATACCTCTCTATAAAATACAAAACATCTTCATCAGGCCTAAAAAAGTGATCATCTGGGTTATTCACAGACTCAAAATATTTCTTAAATACATCAATTTGAATATTAGACTGTTTAACACCAGCACAAGTTTTAAGCATTTTCCAATACAACTTGACGTTTTTATGTTTTGCCTCGGTTAATTTTGCCGTTTCATTGCGGTCATAATCCATTTTACATTTGCGTATACATGATTTATATTTCGTACGTGCATGAACCATATTTTGTCTATTAAAATCAGATCTATTATTTCGATAGACATTTAACATTTTGTGAAAAATAGTTCTAAGTTCAAAACATTCTTGCGTATACCATTTACAATCAACAATATGAGTGGCTGAAGTATCGCTATAAGCGTTTAATGTGTGTTTAATATCCTTTTTAAACAAAGGGGACGCAACCCCGTCAATAATATTAGAAAAATCAGTAATACATTCATCAATATCAGAAGAAGACTTAACATTATTCACCTTGACATTGAAATAATTAAGTTTACTCATCGTATTTTCTGAAGATAGGTTTTCAGCAAACATATGCTTTTTACCGTTATTCCACACATATTTGAAGCTATCTCTAGTTTCACATGACTTGGCATTTTGTACATGTA
Organism: Mya arenaria; assembly: GCF_026914265.1. Lineage (NCBI taxonomy): Eukaryota > Metazoa > Mollusca > Bivalvia > Myida > Myidae > Mya > Mya arenaria. The sequence continues at coordinate 54,217,934 of NC_069138.1, forward strand.
CAGATACAGGTTTCAACTAGTAATCAACTAAACTACTACCTCTACTCCCAACAAATGTGTTGCGACCTATATATTTATCTTTGCCAAACCTTGAATTCAGAATTCTTAGGCCAGTATGTTTACAAATATCTAACAATGTTAAACCATAACTATTTACACGACATTTATCTTGTGAATAACGATTCATAACTGGGTCAATATCATAATCAACAGGTATATATGTAAACATGTTTTATAGTCAATTTCATTGATGTTTTATATGCACTCTATGTAAGATTTAAACTGTGTGTTTAATTAGAAACTCTGAGTGAATTAAAACATGCATTAATAGCAGTTTAAAAAATTGAAATGTCAAGTAAATTATATAAATTTTCAATGTTTTTTTTTATGTTGTTCTCTGATTTTCACCCTTTAAGAGTATGTTTTGTGGCTTTTATTATTTGACTTAGAAATTCTGGTTAAGGTTTTGCGTGCAAGCACACATAGGTTAATATCTCAGCAATTACTTGAGGTATTGCATTGAGACTTGTTACAATGGTACTCAACCATCCAACCTACTCAATTAACCAAGTTAGATAACTCTAGTTTGCATTTAATGCAAATAATAGGCTTTTATTATTTGACTTAGAAATTCTGGTTCCGAACAACTACTTGATGTTTTGCATTGAGACTTTATACAATGGTATTCAACCACCCAACCTAATTGAATAATCAAGTAAGATAACTGTGTTTTTAAAATAATGGCCCTTTATTTTTACACTTAAAAATTCTGGTTACAATTTTGCATGTCCGCGCTATAACTTACTTATGCATTGATGGATTAACAGATTACTTGGTACAAATGTTGTCCTCATTGAGACGATGTGCAGTGACCTTGACCCGGGTCCATACCTCGAAGGTCAAAGTCACACAAGACATTTAAAGGTCAGAGTACACATGCTCGTGTTCGATCTATACCTTACTTATGCATTGATTGATTACCATATTACTTTGTACAAATGTTGTCCTCATTGAGACGATGTGCAGTGACCTTGACCCGGGTCCATACCTCAAAGGTCAAGGTCATACGAGACATTTAAAGATCAGAGTACACATGCTGGTGTCCGCGCTATAACTTACTTATGCATTGATGGATTAACAGATTACTTGGTACAAATGTTGTCCTCATTGAGACGATGTGCAGTGACCTTGATCCGGGTCCATACCTTAAAGGTCAAGGTCACACTATACAATTAAAGGTCAGGGTACACATGTTCGTGTCCGCGCTTTACGTTACTTATGTATTGATTGATTACCATATTACTTTGTACAAATGTTGTCCTCATTGAGACGATGTGCAGTGACTTTGACCCGGGTTCATACCTCAAAGGTCAAGGTCACACGAAACATTTAAAGATCAGAATACACATGCTCGTGTCAGCGCTATAACTTACTTATGCATTGATGGATTACCATATTACTTGGTACCAATGTTATCCTTATTAAGAGGATGTGCAGTGACCTTGACCCGGGTCCATACCTCAATGGTTAAGGTCACATATGACATTCAAAGGTCATAGTACACATGCTTGTGTCTGGGCTTTTTACATTTAGCAGTGTCGGCATGTCAACTCTTACTGGATTTATTGACCTGATACATTTCATGTTCTTTAAGCAATAATAACTGAATTGATCCAATTGCAATTTGTGCCAGTAATCCATCATTAAGTTTTGGGTCCATATTATGACAATGCTAAATAGAGGATAAGATATAAATGTTAATTGGAAGTGTTAAACAAGTTGCACAGATTGATACTCAGCGCACTCTACCAAGCATTATCATTATGTGCAACAACCTTAATATTTAAAAAAAACAATGGACATAAATGTGATAATATATTTATAACATGTGTTTTCTCTTCAAAAGCAGTAAAACAATGTTATGTCGTCACCACAATATTTATGTATCACTTTATCGAAAATACTTAAGGCTTGCTATTTCAACGATGTTATTAATCAAGGACTCAATTTCCTTTCTATTTTTAGCCAAAATAACCTTGACGTTGATCTTACCTACACTATACAAAATATGAAAAACTTTAACAATATCCTTTTATAATGTGTTCAAACATCCAAGAATATTAAAGTTACCGATCAAACAATTTGTATTTCCTATATTCCCACTCTTGACCAGTGGTTGTGTACAATTTGGTCAGATTCAACGGACCAGTCAGGTTGCGAGAAAAACAAAATATACTAAAAAACAACGGCGGGGGATATAGCCGTCCTTTGGACTGCCTTGTTCAAGATATATTTACACTGCAGGTGTGTCAGTGAAATTTGCTACAGTATGCTTAATTTTCTGTTGAGAAGAAGTAGTGCCCTGAGCAATGAGGAGCCAATTGCTGGTCAGACACAGGCATATTTCATTGTAAGGCCAATATGTGGAAATAATGTTGCAAATAGGAAAACTCTCGCAGTCAGGATGCACTTCAAAAAACAAAAAGTGACACTTAAATTGAAAGTTTGTAATAATATTGACTTTGTGACATTATTTTAAGGTGCAGTGAATAGAATGCTTATATCATGAATACATTAATTTAAATCTGAAACTGGTAGGAGAGAACATTGGACTGTAAAGCTAAACATATGTGAGCATTTGAACATATCAATATTTATTATCATATTGAGGCATTGCAGACATTGCGTTGCATAGAAATTAAAACATAGCATTTCTTTATTTTCAAATGTGTCTATGAACATGTCTTTTCTGTTTGTTGATATTTTGATATTTGGGTTTTGTCACTAACACTATGAAAAATACATGTATTGTAAAAAAAGAGTAACTTGTCTTGATTCCTTTTTTTCTTTTTTTTCGCACCACCCGTCCAACATTTTTTCGAAAAAATCCGTTAACCAATTTATAAAAAAAATGGCCCTAGTGGCGACATTGTAAATCCAAATTAAACATTTCTCGCTTCAAATGACAACAAAAAAGGGTTCACACTGCATATAAGAAATAATGCTTCACTCTCCGCAGAAGTATTCAAAGAACGAATTGACTATTTAAATACTCTGAATCAATGCGCGCATATCCATGACAACCACGAATTATCATATATATGTACGCAAATATTTTAACCTCGTTTCCGCTAGGGTTTGGATGAACCTATCTTACACGAGCTGCCATATAATCTTAATAATTGAGATAAAAACAAATCTCTTAATTGCAAAACATTTTTTGTCAGCATGAACCGTCATTAATACCTAATACCAACATAATATCAGTTCCATGTGTCTAGTGTTTTCTTTGATTTATTCTATTATTCATTATACGTTCCACATCGGAACATGAAGCCAGATCTTAATCATTCCATAACTATCACGCGGATAAATTACAACGCTATTCGCATGTACTTTATAGAACTTTTTTTCTCCCAACTCCGATAAGTAGATAAAAAAATAATGGTCATCAAATTTCAATTACCTCCCTTGAAGGCTGTCGTCTGTACCATAATAAAATCCTTGTCAATATTTAGCATGCTAATTAATTATTTCTCGCTTCAAATGTCTACATAAAGAAGTTTTCACGCACCTTTCAAGAAATAATGCTTCACTCTCGTCAGAACTATTTAAAGAACTATTGTTCTCCCATCACAGATTATAAGTATCTTCCATGGCCAAGAGTGTACACCCTGTGCGAGGGTTGGGATGAACCTATCTTACACGAGCAGCTATGGTAGATGCTGTTTCTCCCACCTCAGTGAAACAAAATTAAGTAAAAATGTATTTTTTGCTGGAACTATTTTGTGCGTAGTGAAAGAAAATGCGTATGGATTTGTGATAATTCGTGGTTGTCATGGATATGCGCGCAGTGATTCACATTATGTTAATAGTCAAATAGGCCTTTAAATACTTCAGAGGAGAGTGAATCATTCTTTCTTGAAAGGTGCGTGAAAACTTTTTATGGAGATATTTGAAGCGAGAAATAATTAATTAGCAATCTAAATATTGCAACAAGACAACGTTTCTATGATGCTACAGACGACAGTCTTCAACAAGGGAGGTAATTACTATGTGATGACCATTAAATAGGAGTTCCATACGGGCGTTTTATCTTTGCCCGTGGGCAAGATAAGGATTTCTTGCATGGTTAAATTTTTGGAACTACTTATCTGAGGTGGGAGAAAAGTAGATCCAATAATTTTACCATTTACTTAAATTTGTTAAACTGAGGTGGGAGAAAAAGCATCTACAATAGCCGCTCATGTAAGATAGGTTCATCCCGACCCTCGCGCAGGGTGTTTTGCGGAAACTCGGAAAACCTTGTTTCCGCAAAACATCCTACGCTCGGGTCGGCCATGGAAGATTCTTATACTCGTTGTTTTTAAACGTATACGGTCGCGTTACAGTTCTGAGGCCGTTATTTTTAAATTCTTACACAGTGACTACTTGTTTTTTAATCGTCTGACATGTTTTCTTAAATGTTCACAGGGTGGAGCCGGGTATGTCCACTCAAAGGACGGTACTAGAGGGCGGGGCGGAGATCGTGACTCTCCTGGGGGTAGATGGTACCGCGGACGTCTTGGTAGAGAAACAAGCATCCGTCGTCTGGACCATGGTGGCACAACGTATGTTTCAGGGACAGGGGTTTCAACGTTCTAGAATACTTATATTATACCAGGGAAACTAAACAAATTATCCATCGATCTTAAAATGTTTTAAGTATCTTAAAGTGCTGATCTACAAGCACTTGCACTCATCAATAATCCAGATATTCGCATAACATGATAAGATGTCTTGCGATAAATAATGAAAACCTTTATTAAATAGAAAAAAATAATAAAAGGTTCTCATTTTAAAAGAGTTCAAAAAAAAGAAGAAGAAAAAGCAAAGTGTTTTAGGTTTCTTTCTGGAAGGTATATTCAGTAAGAGCTGTTAACTGATCAAGACACATCAACATGTAACCCTTCTTTATGTGTTCTAAAACCCATACACTCTGTACATTTTGTTTTCAATGTGTTTCTTCAGCCGGTTATGTAGCCCGAGCGGACGTCTGCAGCGTTTCCCGAGAGGGTGATGTAGATATTGTGCTTCAAAATGGGTGAGTATCAAATTCAATTTACTGTGTGTTTTTTTCAAGTTGTTAGGGAGTCCAATTAAGTGTGAACATTGAATGAGTTCTGAGTTAGGATTGATGCAATTGATTGTTTCCATTGAATAAGTTTGAGTTAGGATTGATGCAATTGATTGTTTCCATTTAATAAGTTTGAGTTAGGATTGATGCAATTGATTGTTTCCATTGAATAAGTTTGAGTTAGGATTGATGCAATTGATTGTTTCCATTGAATAAGTTTGAGTTAGGATTCATGCAATTGAATGTTTCCATTGAATAAGTTTTGAGTAAGGATTCATGCAATTGATTGTTTCCATTGAATAAGTTTTGAGTTAGGATTCATGCAATTGATTGTTTCCATTGAATAAGTTTGAGTTAGGATTCATGCAATTGATTGTTTCCATTGAATAAGTTTTGAGTTAGGATTCATGCAATTGATTGTTTCCATTGAATAAGTTTTGAGTTAGGATTCATGCAATTGATTGTTTCCATTGAATAAGTTTGAGTTAAGATTCATGCAATTGATTGTTTCCATTGAATAAGTTTGAGTTAGGATTCATGCAATTGATTGTTTCCATTGAATAAGTTTTGAGTTAGAATTCATGCAATTAATTGTTTCCATTGAACAACGTTTGAGTTAGGATATATGCAATTGATTGTTTCCATTGAATAAGTTTTGAGTAAGGATTCATGCAATTGATTGTTTCCATTAAATAAGTTTTGAGTTAGGATTCATGCAGTTGATTGTTCCATTGAATAAGTTTTGAGTTAGGATTCATGCAGTTGATTGTTCCATTGAATAAGTTTTAAGTTAGGATTCATGCATTTGATTGTTACCATTGAATAAGTTTTGAGTTAGGACTCATGCAATTAATTGTTCCATTGAATAACGTTTGAGTTACGATTCATGCAATTGATTGTTTCCATTGAAAAACGTTTGAGCTAGGATTCATGCAATTGATTGTTCCATTGAATAACGTTTGAGTTAGGATTCATGCAGTTGATTGTTCCATTGAATAAGTTTTAAGTTAGGATTCATGCAATTGATTGTTACCATTTAATAACGTTTGAGTTAGGACTCATGCAATTAATTGTTCCATTGAATAGCGTTTGAGTTAGGATTCATGCAATTGATTGTTTCCATTGAAAAACGTTTGAGTTAGGATTCATGCAATTGATTGTTTCCATTTAATAGCGTTTGAGTTAGGACTCATGCAATTGATTGTTCCATTGAATAACGTTTGAGTTAGGATTCATGCAGTTGATTTTTTCCATTAAATAACGTTTGAGTTAGGACTCATGCAATTGATTGTTCCATTGAATAACGTTTGAGTTAGGATTCATGCAATTGATTGTTACCATTGAATAACGTTTGAGTTAGGATTCATGCAATTGATTGTTCCATTGAATAACGTTTGAGTTAGGATTCATGCAATTGATTGTTACCATTGAATAACGTTTGAGTTTGGATTCATGCATAGTGATGAAATTGTCATGTAGCAAGCTTATGTCGAGATTTACCGGTGATGGTGGGTCGGGATTGCTGTTGGTTAAAACTAATTAAACCTGTTGAGCTAAAAAAACTTCAGTTAATAGTAGAATGATGTTTAATAATAAAACTCAGCATATACTAATCTCAATGCTTTGCGCTGTTGATAATTAACAAAAGTCGTATTGCTGGGTGTAATCTATCTGTATATAATTGTCGTATTGTAGGATGAAATGAGATCAGTAAACCGGACACTTATACACAAATATCAAAGCATGCATACAAGGATTACACTATTACAAAGCATGTTAATATTTCAGTTAAAATTTTACATGATTTTTTATTACAGCTGCAGTAACGAAGATGGAAGGATGAGCGACTTCCAGTACACAGGGATGGAGAACGGTGGCCGGAAGTACGCCCTGCTGTTGGTCCCCGATGCATTTGACTCCGGAAACCCGGAGGTGTCCATCATGTGCTCAGTTCGCCAATGCCCGCTAGCTGATGCCGGCGACTGTGATGTTGTAAGTGGAAACAGTTCTTAATAAATTTGCTCAACACAACGGATATGTTGTTTTTTATTGGCTACAGCTGAAACATCTTTAACATACTGCTTCAATATCGACTCGCATAATGACAAACATTGTGATTAATTTACTGTTCAAATAACTTTTTTCAAAACTGTTATGGAATTGTAAAGGTGCAAATATCATTATAGAATGACACATGCAGTCGTTCTGTTCTACTTCAATGCTAAGAAATTACATGTCTTTTTTACCAATGACTGTATTTCTATGCGTTTCCCCAAATACTTTAAAAAATCAGGAATGCGATGGAAATACGAGACGTCGACGACGCAATGCTTACGGTGTGAAGACGTATGTCGCCACCCTGAAACTCCGCTTCAACAAGTCGCAAGCGGACGGGAGAATCATGACACAGGGAACCACGCCAGCTAACGTTGAGACCGTCGATTTCCTGTCTGCGGGGACGCCTGTATGCAGAGGTAGCGTAAAGCTGCTTACAATTGTATTGTATTTTAAGAAGGGGCGTTGCATACGTAAAATTAGGCCAAATAATGAAAACAATAATTAACCCAATGAGTCAGTTTAATACATAAGTTTGCCATAGTGTATGGGTTTTTTTTCATCACAGTTGTTTTCGTAAAGGCATACCCTATCATCCGTCTTGACAGTTTGCTGTTGTTGTTTTTGCATTTTGAAATGGTTCATTGTATATCAGATGTCAAATAATTCTAATTATGACCCCCTTCGAAGAAGAGGGGTATATTGCTTTGCACATGTCGGTCGGTCGGTCGGTCCGTCGTTAGACCAAAGCTTGTCCGAGTGATAACTCAGCAGTTCCTTGACGTATGGTCATCAAACATGACATGAAGATAGGGCCTGACCAGTAGATGACCCCTATTGATTTTAGGAGTCATCGGGTCAAAAGTCAAGGTCACATTGACCTTAAATGGTAAAGATTTTTAAAGCTTGTTCGCGTGATTTATTAGCAATGCCTAGACCTTTGGTAATCAAACTTGACATCGAGGCTGGGTCTGACCAGTACATTACCCCTATTGATTTTTGAGGTCATCGGGTCAAGGTCAAGGTCACAGTTGCCTTGAATGATAAAAGGTTGTACGATTGGTAATTTGACAATGCATGCACCCATTGCCCTCAATCTCGACTTGAAGGTTGGGTCTGACCAGTAAATGGCCCCAAAGGTCAAGGTCACATTGACCTCGAATGATAAAAAGTTGTCCCAGTGATAACTCGACAATGCCTTCACCCATGGTCCTCAAACTTGACTTGTATGTTGGGCCTGACCAGTTGATGGCCCCTATTTATTTTGGGGTCATCAGGTCAAAGGTCAAGCTCACAGTGACCTTGAAGGTAAACTCGACAATTCCTTGACCTATGGTCATCAAACTTGACATAAAGATTGGGTCTGATCAGTAGATGACCACTCTTGATTTTGGGTTTGATCGGGTCAAAGGTCAAGGTCACAGTGACCTTTAACGCGAAAAAGTAAACAAAGATACATTTCATTCAATTGTCCAAATAACCCTGAAAACATGGCGCTCAGGGGGGAGGGGTGCATACTGTTTGACAAACATATCTTGTTTTAGATGTGAAGTACCCACATCTTCGGTTGAATTATTTATGTTTTAACATATTTTATTGCATGACGATACATTTACACATTATATGATGATGATAACAAAGAAACAGAAACAGTGCATTGTAGAAAAGCTTACGTTCAACAAAACGGACATTCTCATACTATTTCTTTCTTCCTGGTTTTCAACCGACCTCTGTTTTCATTTCAGTTTCCGTCAGCGCTCTCTGGATTTTGTCTTCCTTTTATATGACGTTTAAAGTCTAATGAATGGGAGGTAAAAGGGGAAAGTGAATAAGAATGCATTGAAGTGATCCTAGAATGGACTGCTGTAGAGCCTATGGCAGTGAACAAGCAGTTGTGATGATGATCGCAGCGGTTTTTAACCGTGCAACGTGCACCATCCACGAGGAAACGATAACTCCTTAAGCCACAAAGGATGTTGCTTATAGCGCCGAGTGTTCGCTGACAACTGGTGGCAGTCTCTATGTATTATGGACAAGGTGTAGATTTTCAAAGGCTCGACGGACATTTTGATGGGACATGAACATTATGGAAGTGAAATGATCCTGCATTCCTTAGTTGTACTAATCTTTGTGATATAATCATTTCATTTTGTTTGTCGCTGTTCCCACAATGACAGTGTGGTAGTGCTTTAGTTCATTTTACGAACTGAATCAGTTACCTGCAAAGTATATTGCTTTATTAATTTATTTGGTTTTATGAATCTAATTTTTATTCAAACATTTGTTGATATATTATGTTCTTTTATCGGTGCCTTTTATTTTGTTACAACTATTTTACCAATAGCTTTTCAGTTTAGTCCATGTTTATTAATATTTTTTTATCATCTTAAATGTTTTTAAATAATTACAAGATTAAATAAAGGTTACCAAGCACTGGTTTCTTAAAATAGCTGTTCGATTTTTCATCCTTTCTTAAGTTAAATTAAACAGTAAAGATTGATGGTCTACTTCATAGATATTACCTGACCCATATTTAAAACGTGTTGTATGTGTTTTCCGACCATCATAAGAAACAATTAATAGGTTAGGGAGGAGGTAGTGGCATTAAATCCGATATTTTACGGTTCGAATTAAAGTTTCAACAAAGCGTTACTAAGACGTTTACGTTATCGAATGGGTATGCCTAACGTAATGATAATTGAGTAACTTGCCGGTGATCTTCACATTTTCGTATGCTTGTATCTGGAAGTATTTTTTTCGAGCTCTATCACAAAGATTGCCGGAGATTGCCGGAGATGGATGTGTTGTAACTATTGGTAGTCGTTGTAACGAGTTCGGTGCAACATTCGGCTATACACGGTAACCAAAACGGAAGCCTATAAATTGACCGAATCCTAAACTAAAGGTCCACCAGTTAAAGATTGGACAATATTTCAAGCGGATTTCCCATCCGTTGAGGTGTCAAACTTTGTCAAATTGACATAAGTTTAGCGTGTGTGTGTAAGCTTATTAAACATCGCACTCGGGCCTTGCCCATTCGACGAGTGCTCCGTTAAGATTGTTAGTCATTTTAGGTTGTTTTGAGCACAGTGCACAGACAGAATGTAACCCTGGTTAGAGCTACGCTGGTTCTTTAACGCGCACCAGTGTATAGCACTGTCTCACATAACCCCCATTTAACGTCCCTCCCGGAAGACGATTGGTATGTTTTAGTGATGCGACGTTGTGAAGTTAAGCACACTTTTTAGAGAACATATAGCTGCAGCCAATTGTATATAACAAGTCGCTGGTTTTGTTTAAGTTGGTCCAAATACCTATTGATTGGTCAATATTTATCTGAAAATTTACATTAACCAATGAAATCTTTTAAATGTGCAAACTTGCCTCAAGATAACCTGTGGACAGCTTATCCAAGATGAATACAGTAGCCTGCAACAGTGTGTTTTGTTACTAAACATCCTCACTCAACATGGCTAAAAGTCAATTTGTCAACTCAACTATATTCAACCATAAATGTTGATATTCATAATAAATATAAGCTATAATTGATAATGAAAATTACAATACGGTGTACAGAACAAGCAAGTTATCTACCAAGTCGTGCAGTAAATACAATGAAGAACATTACACTGTTCGTTAAGTCACATACTCGTAGAAAGCGTAGTTTTATGTGTTTATACAAAAAGTTGTATGTAAAATATACGATCGCCTCAAGAAATGTTATTCGTATTAGTCTATTGGTCTATGTCTGGGACCATCAAAAATGGGATGCTTAATGTTTACTGTATGCTTTCCGGTGTTAATAAAGATTTATCAGTAAAATAAAATTGATATTACACTGTTCCAAACAGTGAAAATATCAATAAAATAGTTTAAGCCCGTTTTCACACCCATATCAAACTTCAGCGCGTTCAGGGATGGAACACAATTTCAAGGTGATCGCCATTGAATGTGATGTTAGCAATACAACAAGTCATATCTGCTGATACTGCAACATACCAACTATCAACGCTAGTGTTTGATACAAATATTTAATACCATGGCTGTGTCTGACCTCCATACTTGCCACTTACCGGAACGACAATTAAGGTAAATTGTATTCCGATCAGCATGTGTGAGATTCCGAGGAACTGCAATTTAAATAACCGAATTGAAACACATGCAGCTGGCAAATGAGCCGTTAATTCAAGGCTTATTTTTTAATTCTTATTATTTTTGCAATATATTACAAGTGGAACTAAAATAACATACATTAGAAAACATTTTTAGGATATCACATAACAACATGTAAAACCAAAAAAAAACATGATGCAGAAGTGTAAGCAGCTGGGCACCAGACAGTGAGTTACTTTATCTGCTTTTTGTTCAGCTTGAATGTCATGCTTTCACTTATGTGTGTTGTTTTGTACATCTGAAAAGTATGTGACTGTGTGTGTGGTAGTGGCTAAAGACGTTTTTGCGTTAGAATACGTAAAACCTATTGTTACCAAAATAGCCGATTTCGCGATGTTTACAACTCGTGAAGAAAATATTCAAACATTGATGTAAGCACTTGAATTCACATTTATTTCGCTAGGTTTCGCTAGGTTTTTAAATTCGCGACTTAATCGATTCACATAAAGATCGCACAAAATTTAAATACTTCAGTAATAGCCAAGTTGTTCTTTATTTCTTATTATAAAAGGCATTTTTTCTAAAACTTAGTGCCTCCATTGCATGTAAAACTTCCATGAAACAAACGTTATTTGGACAACTCAGGGATGTTTATTACAGTAATACATTCATTTACTTTTATATTAGTGTCAACTCAATTTCTCCTAGGATTAATATTATTGATCAACTCATTTAGCTTCTAATATATTCTTTCAACATTTTCTCTGTGGACATTTCATAATTCACCGTCAACCAGGTATGCGATCGCTGACATGGAGGGTGAGCTGCTAAACAGATTCCACAGTGAATCGGAGCTTGTCGGCAATTTCCGTATTGGTTCGCGAAAAGTCATCTTACTAGATGTTGGATATTTGGGGTTTTATCAATGATCTACTTCCTAATATACAATATTTCCTTTCATGTTGTTGTTTCCATTTAAACGGTATAGCCATTGGTTTATCCGAAGAGTGTGTGTTAGTTGCCACTTTCAAGTCTATTTTCAATGTAATGACGTCTTACTGTGAATTATAATCCCAAATGGAATGATCCATTGGATTAAACTTCCATGGTCGACACGAACACATTTAAACACGTTGTTGTTCTGAAATGAAATGAGGATATTTTTAGAAAGACCAATTGCATTTTATTTACATGTTACGCATCTCTCAATGGTTTCTACAAACGGTGGTTTAGGGCGGTCGCATCTTAAGCATTTTGACAAACGTTTGTTTCCTTGAGCCGGACGTTTTTCGGACCAGTTGATGACCCTTATTTATTTTGGGGTCATCAGGTCAAAGGTCAAGCTCACAGTGACCTTGAAGGTAAACTCGACAATTCCTTGACCTATGGTCATCAAACTTGACATGAAGGTTGGGTCTGATCAGTAGATGACTTGAGCCGGACGTTTTTCAGGCATGTTTGCAAAACAAAAACTATTTTCCGGTTGGCGTCCTTTTACGGCCTTTTGGGGAATCACCCGCTGTCTAAGGTCCACTACATGGCCCAAATCGACAATTATCGCATCTAGTTGATAGGAAAATCTGGGTGTTAATGCAGAAAAAGATTGCCTGTGTTCAAGTGTCAATATTTTATTAAATTTAAATGGAAGAGAAGAAACAGCTGTGCTCTTTTTGTAAGGGGGGGGGGGGGCATATGTCAACATGGTGATTAATTGTCTTATAGGGTATAATCATCCAGGCAGCGTTTCTGTGGCTTTGAAGGGACTCCTACTCTAGGTCTGACAACATTACACTTACGCTATTGGTTCTTGAGTAGTCGTTCTTGACAAAGCGAACTGCCCTACGTTAAACCACCTCAGTTGGTTTAATGAGGCAGTCTGTATATGGGAACCCGACGGGTGACTACACTCTAAGGTTGGGCATATGTGCGGAATAAGTTTACCTTGGCTTTTGGTGGACATGACGTGATGTTTCTTCTGATAAAGGTATTGGTAGAGTTTGCCTTCTTGATGTTTTTGTTTAAAATCATGTTTTGACCAGGACAGGTCTGGAGAGATGGTAATTCGAAGGAACTTGGCTGAATCAGTTTTTGTTTATAGAGTTTTTTCTTGGGTCGTATACTGTGTTTGGGTGATATTGCGTTTAGTGCTGACGTGAATGACCTTGCTTTTTCGGATGGAACGACATCTGGCAGCCACGCTTCCAGGCTTGGAGGTTGTCAAGATGTTCTTGTAGTTAAGAAGCGTCCTCCTGACTCTTCATCGTCCGCGATAGAGCAAACTGTCATCAGCGAACAGTCGGACTGTTGCCTTAATCGACTGGGCCGATATCATTGATCAATGCGAGGAAATTAAGCGGACCATGACGCTACCTTGGGAAACACCTGAGGTTACTGGGGCTGAGGCCGATGAAGAGCCGCCAATGAAGGGATGACAGCTAGGAAGCTAATAGTTCAGTTATGTGTGGAGCCAAGTGTCTGTACTAGTCGGACTTAATCGAAGGCTTTGATAACGTCAGGTAGAATCGCATCGATTTGTTTGTTGTGATTTATGCCCGTGGAAAGATTATTTTTGCTTCAGTAAAATGTGTTTCCCGGGATCGGCGACGGTGAAAATCATGCTGACTGTCTGTAAGGATGTTTTACGAATCAAAATGTGACATCTTTTTGAAAAACGATTTTATTTTTTTCCTAAATCCACACAACATTACTTCTCCTTTGGGCACAGTGTCCGAAACTACTAGAACACAACTTGTTTGGGGGCGAAAACCGAGAAGAAGTTATAATAGTACCGTTTTGAAAGGATCCGTTTTGACTGTTACAGTTGTAGATTTTACTTATTACGGTAGCGGTTTTAAGGTAACAGGAAGTCATAAATTTGTCAAAAATTAGAGGTGAAGGGATTTATAATTCTGCGTCAACTGTTGCATATGTGTGCGTGTTAAGTTTGTAATGTTTTTTTAACAATGTAGCTATTATATAACCTCACGAGGTTTGGATCACAAAGTATTGTCGTCATCGCCAAATACGCGATCGGAGTGCAAGCTTCTTTAGCAACCGTGTTTGGTAAAGCTCGTCACAGTTCTCAATTTTGTTCTGAAGAAGTTTCTCTATCAGTATCACTGCTTAACACATAACTCTATCTTTTTACAGGGCCGCTGCTTTTTTTTTAATTAATTAATAAAAAATCCTGACGGCCGGCGTAACCAAAACGGCCAATTGGCATCAAATTGGACAGTAAATTACAAATGTGGCTGCTGCATGAACTTTTAGTCGAAAATAATAGACATGTTATATGGGATTCTTCCAATCCCTAACGTCTAAACGGAAATGTGCAAAAAGCTGGGGGTGTTTTAAGAATATTGATTTTTTTTTAAGTGAGGTATTTTATGGTTGAAATTGATCATAAAGAGTTATATTCATATTTTACCATGTAAGTGAAATGTTATTTTGCACTAAACAAGCATTTAATGCATTAAAACAAGTTGTTTACCTTTCCAATAAAACGAAAGTTGACTGACACAGACAACAATTATGCGAAGGGGAACAACTCGATACAATCATAATAGCTCGGCCTCCTCCGACAAAGTTTCGAGATAGACCTCGTTATACAATCGTAACAACTCGGCCATGGCCGAAATGTTCTGAGCGATTTAAAACTGTGCCCTAAAGCCTTGCAGGTGCCCTTCATGTATATATTGTTATGTATTGACAGAATGAAATGAAAAAAAGCCGTCAAACTCATAATTATAAGTTGGATATTTTTTTGTGTACGGAACTAATATAAAATAACATTATCTGGTAATATTTCTTGTTTTTATGATATTTTATAGACGCTATATGCTTTAACCCAGAACCCTGATCGGAACAACTACCCACTTTTGATACTAAACAATTTGTACGTGAAGGATTTGCCATATCAAAAATCTAAAACAAATCCGTCAACGTACAATTATTTGGACTACATGAACTTTGACATTACCCCTCCTTTCATATCAATGCCCCAGTGTTGTTGCTTTTCCACCTTTTTGTGAATAGAGCCCATGCTTAACTTTGATGAGTACTCGCAAAATTTTGCGAGTGCATTTTGAGGCAACTCGCAAAATGACAAATCAACTTGCAATTTTATTATTTGCTTTATTCCCTTATAATATTGTCTAATTAAAGTAGAAATTAACACCTAAGACATATTATGAATATTAAAAAGTATCAATCTTGAGTGACTCGACTACTAGAACTTGTTGATGGCTTATTCTATTTGGGGGGTATGGAAAGACTCGTCTGATGCTGGCAGCTTTTTGATAACAAAGTTGTCCAATAATTTGACATTGTTCACTTTGTATATTTACCCTTGCCATCAGGTAATTTAATACCCATTCGACAAGCACGCTACAGATTTCATTAAGTCTATAAGTATTAAAAACAATGAAATAATAAATTTAAAATAAAAAAGCAACAGTAAATGTAGCGTGGATACTTTGGACCATGAAATATATCGATCAACGAAGTCTATTCATTTTGACAGTTGGGCGGAAATATATTCAAAGGATGATGGGGTTTACATATAGTGCGCCAAAGCGCTAAATTTAGCCAATGATTGAGCTAGGTGATTATGTCATTCGTATTTACTTTGTATTATGCATGCCTGGGAGCATCTCGGAAAGATTCGAGATAAAACTCGGCCTTTTCCGTATTTGTTCTATTTTTGAAAACCTACTAGAGCGTGACTCCGTACTGTCTTCTTTATACCGGTAGTGTAAACATGCCACTTATAGGCTGTTTACACTCAACTACATAGCGGAATTAAGTTCATGTTTATTCTACTTTCCTTTTAACATTTTGTGGTCTAGAAAAAGCCACTCGCAGAATTTTGCGAGCTTGAATAAAAGTCACTCGCAATTTCCAAATGTCGCTCGCATTTTGCGAGTATGCGAGTCTAAATTCAAACCCTGATATATACTTTGGGTGTGTTCCTATTACCAGGATGGAGTATCATATTACTGTGAATGTCAAAACAACACCACATGTACACATTCCTATAGTTGTTTCTGGGTCATCAGTAGTCGAAATAAACACAAGACTGCAAGCCATGCACTGGAAAATTGTCTTCCTGGCTTGCTCAAATTCTCTATTTTTATATAGCAGGGCTTGTTGAAAACATGATGCCAAACAAAGTTTAAGAATTCAGGCTTGTTCATCCAAAAGTTTACTTTCAATGACTAGATCATATCAGATGTATCTGTTTAATTACTGTTACTTTCAATTGTTAAACTTTGTTATATTGGTGGAGAGCAGTGTCCATCAGTTTTGACAGTTTTTTAAAGATTTTCTCACTAGAAAATGTTTTGACTGAACTAATACTTTTAGTGACACAAACTAGCAGTCAATGGCATATCATTGTTTATTTTCAAAATTTGTTACATCATGAAGCTCGTGCAAAATTGGGGGTTTAAGAGGGCAATCAATAAGGCCTGATATAAGCTTAGTGAAAAGCAGTACCTGGCATTTATTACGTAAAATACAATAAATGTTTTTGTGGCATTCTGAATTAACTGCTATCCCGAATACACTCCTTAGGCCTAAAAAAAAAATTGTTTGGTTAGGGTTACATCCTTAAAAAAAATAGGTAGGGTAGGTAGGCTTTTTATTTTATTTTTTATTTTTTTTTATTAGGTTTTATATAAGAATATAATTTTCATCATTGGAGAATGGTGTTAAAGCTATCTTCTGTACAAGCATTTAAGGTTTAAACTTAATATTAAAAAGCAATTAAAAAAAGAAATTTTTTTTTTTTTAGTTTTTCATTTTTTTTTCAAACTGACTATAAAAACGGTAGGGTCGGCGCCTATATTCCGTAGGTAGGGTCGGGTAACCCGAACCAAATGTATTTTTTTTTTAGGCCTTATATTTTTTGGGATTGTGAACGGGGCGGAATTGCGGCCACATTTTCATTAAAAAAGAAACACTGCACCTGAATTCATCCCACATAAATTTCCAATCTTAATTTTGAAACTATATTCTAATGTTTTATTATCCAAAGTGAGTTTTTATGTTCTATATTATTTTATTGAAACAGTTTAAGCCAAAAACTGTGTTATGCCCAGAACTTTACAATCTTAAGCATTATGATCTTTATTGAAACGGAGCTGTGGAAATAAATTCCCCTGACGTAAACTGACGTGATAAATTTTGATCAAAGACAGTGTGACAGTTTTATGTTTTGAAAATAAAAGTTTTGAAATGTAGTGACTGTCTATATCATTCTTACATAATATTAAATTGTACAAAAAATTGTATTGTGCTGCAATATCAGGATCCATACGAATTGTATCGTTACACCTCTAGTTTATATAAAATTCCCCTGGAATTCTAAATAAAAATGCTTATATCTTCTTGAATGGTTTCCAAAAATATAGCATACATGTTTGTAATTGTGCATTTGCTGATCCTGAATTTTAACAGTCCTTGACAGTTCAGTGCCAGACAAGCTTCCATGGTTTAAATTGGGGCAACATTTACCAGTGACATCACAATATTTTATTATCCGAGTAATGTTTGTTGTCCTGTGGTGTTAATGTGTCTCTTTCTTGTTGTTTGTTTGGCCTTGGGCCTTTGAACATGATCTTGTTAAATGTTTAGGCTACTTGGCTTACCTGTGTAATACTTTATTGAACTGTATTGATATTTGTGAATCTAGAGTTGTCACAATATTAAAACCATTATTGTATTTAAAAGGGACTTAATTTATTTAAGTCTTCTGCCTGGCTTAGTTTAGATATATAAGTCACTTATAGCTTATGATACATGTAATGTAATCTTTCAGAGTATTGCCTTCATTTCTTTTTTTGTTACAGAGCCAAAATGTCTCAGCAAGCTGCACGGCCTAAACAGCCACCAAAAACAACAAGGCCAAGCCCGCCAAAACAGAGAACATCAACTGGTGCAAGCACCACAAAGCCCAAAGTCACAAACCCCAAACCCGAACAGGAGAACAAAAAAGAGAAAAAGGAAGAAAGTAACAGTGAGGTACTGTACATTTAAGGCTGAGGTACTGTACATGTAAGGTTGAGGAACTGTACACATAAGGCTGAGGTACTGTACATGTAAGGCCGAGGTACTGTACATGTAAGGTTGAGGTACTGTACATGTAAGGCTGAGGTACTGTAATATAATGTTGAGGTACTGTACACGTAAGGTTGAGGTACTGTACGTCATGTAATGTTGAGGTACTGTACACGGTAGGTTGAGGTACTGTACATGGTAGGTTGAGGTACTGTACAAAGAAGGCTGAGGTACTGTACATGTAAGGCTGAGGTACTGTATACGTAAGGTTGAGTTACTGTACATGTAAGGTTGATGTAAGGTTGAGGTACTGTACATGTAAGGCTTAGGTACTGTACATGTAAGGTTGAGGTACTGTACATGTAAGGTTGAGGTACTGTACATGTAAGGTTGAGGTGCTGTACATGTAAGGTTGAGGTACTGTACATGTAAGGTTGAGGTACTGTACATGTAAGGCTGAGGTACTGTACATGTAAGGTTGAGGTACTGTACATGTAAGGTTGAGGTACCATACACATAAGGCTGAGGTACTGTACATGTAAGGCTGAGGTACTGTACATGTAAGGCTGAGGTACTGTATACGTAAGGTTGAGGTACCATACACATAAGGCTGAGGTACTGTACATGTAAGGCTGAGGTACTGTAAATGTAAGGCTGAGGTACTGTACATGTAAGGTTGAGGTACCATACACATAAGGCTGAGGTACTGTACATGTAAGGCTGAGGTACTGTACATGTAAGGCTGAGGTACTGTATACGTAAGGTTGAGGTACTGTACATGTAAGGTTGAGGTACTGTACATGTAAGGTTGAGGTACTGTAAATGTAAGGCTGGGGTACTGTATATGTAAGGTTGAGGTACTGTACATGTAAGGTTGAGGTACCATACACATAAGGCTGAGGTACTGTACATGTAAGGCTGAGGTACTGTACATGTAAGGCTGAGGTACTGTATACGTAAGGTTGAGGTACTGTACATGTAAGGTTGAGGTACCATACACATAAGGCTGAGGTACTGTATACGTAAGGCTGAGGTACTGTACATGTAAGGCTGAGGTACTGTACATGTAAGGCTGAGGTACTGAACATGTAAGGATGAGGTACTGTACACAAAAGGCTGAGGTACTGAATATGTAAGGTTTAGGTACTGTACATGTAAGTTATAGGAACATAACTTTAGTTCTTTAGATAACACATTGTTACATCATATTTTTAACACCACAAACATATCATAGTCCCTGTTAATATGCCATTTCAGTAAAGGTTACAAAAATCCTCGCATGTTCCTTTCTAGGCGCCATTTTGTTTTGGTAGTGCAAATCACTGAATGTGAGAAATCAATAAATGAGAACGGTAATCAGAAAAACTGAATTATGAAGAGTAACAATGAAATTTGGATACGGTACTTACTCCATAAAAACTTCAAAACAAGAGAGTATTCAGTGTCAGTTTCCGTATGTGTTTTATCTGTTTTTATGGCAATCTAACTTTTAAGACTTAGAGTAAGGCTACCAAGGTGCTAAGTGCTTCCTTATATTTTAAGAGTGATCTTAAGAGAAATCTTTCTATAATATCAATATTGAATAACACTAATCTTCGATCAAAGTGCCAACTAACTAGAAAAATCTCATTTTTTAAGAAAATAAATAGATTTAAGTTTGATTTTAATTTTAAGATGTACATTTTATATTGAATATGGCCCCTGTACTTTACTGTAGACTCAAGAGAGATTTATGTAAGCTGATGCTGCGATCTTTTTCAGCCTGCGAGCCCGGAGGTTGATGATGAAGCGTTTGCACGACAGCTGCAACAGCAACTGTCACAAGAACTAGAAGATCAAGATGCCGCCTTTGCAAGACAGCTACACCAGGAAGAGCAGGATAGAGCACAGGTCATTGTTAGGAACAAATACTGTTTGGTCAGCAAGATGTTTAAGATATGGCCCTCAAAATCATAGTTACCTAAAAATTCAGGCCCTGGGGTTCAGTAAATTCATTTTATGACACTGAAAAAGTATATTCTTATTACAAGTCTAAGGTTGTTTTAATAGTAAAAAAATATATATTTTGGCATCAACCTATATTGTGCACGTTTAAGTTTAAAATGAAAATTACTGTATCACAGATGTTGACCATAATTTTTCAAGAATTTATTTGGTAAATAAAGGTCTCCAGCCCGAAATATATTTCAAAGTAGTGAACAACATACAATTCTGTCCGTAGTTCTACTTGTGTCCACAAGTATTACAGAGTACTCTTAAGCAGTGTAAAATTTACTTCTAAGATATCTTATTGAATTGGGGCATAGTCTCTTAAAGACTTTTAAATGACACATATTATGTTTTGATGATTTTTTTATTTCAGTCTTTGGCCTTCCCAGCCAGAACAGGCATAGCAGGGAGACCCCAGAGTGCCACACCTCTTCGGCAGTTGTTTACCAACCTTTTCAATATGAGAGTTATGCAACAGGAGGTAGAATGTTATCCAAGCTCATTTAGACTGTCCTTTGTTTCGAGGGTACTTCAAGGGTCAATTTTAAAAATACTCATAACTGTGTTGTAATATTTGTAATGGAACATATGTTGTTTTAAATTGGGTAATTCGTGTGTCTTGAATTTGTTGTTTCCGCAAATTCAATATAACTCTTCTATTTTAAGTTGGATTTTTACTCAAAAAATTCTTAATTATAGGAAAAATTGGCAATCATTCAGGTGTCATTAACGCTAAAGTTTTTTTCTTTGTCATAAATGCAACAGTTTTTATCTGGTGTTTTTGAAACTTTGTCAGTGTGATATTTAGGATTTTTTGTGAATGTGGGTCATCTCTGGTAAAAAAACAAGGTATCTCATTAAAATATTGAATTAAGACCAACGTATGTGTTAAAGTTTCCTATTTCTTTCACAAATTTATCAGGTTCATCTATTCCTAAACAAACTCAGTCAGTACATTTTTGCTATATTCAGGACCAGTGTGTATATGTGTCATCTTGGCTAAAAAACTAGGTGACTACATGTAGGTCAAAGCAAGAAAGTTTTTGAGTGTTTGTCCAATCTTCATGAAACTTGGTAAGAATATTTGTCATCAGGATATTCTTCATTCTTGAAATATACATAAATTTTGTTATTATGTTGAACCAAGAGGAATGGTCTTACTGGTAGGTAATTATTAAATTAATCTCAAATTGTTTACAGTTAGAAGATGAAGATGATAACACCACTCCCGCAATGGAACCTGATACTGCTCTGCCCCCTTCACTCAGACGGCCCCAGCCTAGTCCATATGGAAGGGTTGAGGCCCCTTCTGGGGTTGTTGAAGAGGAAAATGAGGATACAGAGGCTGGAGTTAAAGATGATGCAACAAGGACTGCAGAAACTGGAGGCACCGTTAGGCCGTCTTTAAGACCCACTCCAGGGTTAGTGTTAATTTACACTGATAATTATACCCCTGCCGAATGGCCAATGGGATATCCAGCAAACTTGTCCAAAGCATAACTTTAAATGTCTTTGAGGTATTGACTTCAAACTTCATATAAAAATAGATCTTATTTAGTAGAAGTGCAGTGCGCACAAACCACAACTGTGGTTGCAGTATTTGTTTAGTTACTTCCCTGTTTATTTTAAATGTTATTCTTTGTCTTTACGCATTAATGATAATGTTTTTAATCTGTGACTGCTTTTGTTAAATCAATCATTGAAATTAGACTTTTGGATGAACAAGCCCGAATTCTTATACTATTGCTTGACATCAAATTTTTTAACAAGCCCTGCTATATCAAATTCAGAATTTGAGCATGCCCGGAAGACATTTTACCAGTGCAGGGCTTGCGGGTGGGTGTTAATTTTGAACACTGTTAGATTGTGGGAAAAAACTTTATACTTGGCAACTTACCTTTTAACTAGAATCTTTCAGATAAGAAAATATAATTGCTCTTCTAAGTAATTAAAGAATTGATATTCGGTATACAATAAGGAATTTCCTACAATTAGGAAGGAACTCGTTCCCTGCGCAGATTGATTCCTTGAGCAAGCACTGCATACGCAAAATGCAATTTTCAGTATCTACAAAAATAATTTTTCTGACGTTGCGTAAAGCAATTTACAGGCAAATCTGAAAGACAACATGATAATTCATCCGTTAAAATAAAAAAATGTTACCGTTATTTTTTCTTCTTCCAGATTAGGGGGTGGAAGGATCAGACCCCTGGCACCCCCAAGGTTATCCCCTGGCAGCGGCCTCGAGCCCAGTGTAGGGGCTGATGGGGGGATTGACCCTCTCCCAGGGGTCAGGTTGAATCCTGCTGGAAATAGGTGTGTATATATGATAAGGAGTGAGGCTGGGATTTTTTTTTGTATCTCATTTAGATTCAGGACAAAGAGGATTGTCGGTGATATTTTTAAGTAAAACAAAAAAAATAAAAATTGTCTTGATTTTTCAACAACAATTTTACGCGAAATAGAACAGCAAAAACTGGGCAGTCGTTTTGGTGGTTGGGCGGGAGGGCATTTGTTGGTTATTATACTGCGTTAAAGTTTTTATTCCATGTCATGAATCCAATATTTTTTATTGAATTGTCTAGAACCAATTTATCGAACTTTGTCAGCATACTTGTCTGTATGCTGTCGTAAACAATTAAGAATATGCGACACCTAAACTCAAAAACTATGTCACTAGTTTTTCTTCATTTTCATAGTGATGGAATGTCAAATTCAATAAAACAAATTGTTTGGATTGCAAAATTATATCAATATACAACATGCAGCTTTAATAAGGCATCTTTGTCAATATCTTAACCTAGATATAGAGGGCCAAGGCCAGGCCGGAGAATCATCGTAACGCATCAGGACAATCAGAACAGTCAGGCAGCTCAAAGGCCAACCAGTGCTCTTGTTAGGCCAGCGATGTTTGATAGAGAGGGTAAGTGCTTATTGTTTTATACAGATCTTAGCTGGACTATTTGAAGAATAAGGAAGGCTATACTACTCACACTAGCGTCCGTGTTGGCATCACACCTTGGATTTGGAAGGTTTTGCAGGTAAGCACCTTCTCAGCAAATGCATCTTGTATTGTTTTGAATTTGTGATATGGATTCCCAACTATCCAACCTTCCTAATTAAGTATTATAACTCTTTCTTAAATATAATGCAAATTATTGCCCTTTATTATTTCAGTTAAAGTTTTACATGTAAGCAAACATGTTAATATCTCAGCTACTGCTTGATAAGTGCATTGAGATTTTATACAATGGTACTCCACCATAGAACATAACCAAATACGATAACATAAAATGCAAATAATCACCCTTTATTATTGGACATAGAAATTCTAGTTTAGGGTTTGCTTGTAAGCACATATCAGTCAATAACACAGCAACTACTTGATGTATTGCATTGAAACTTTAAACAATCAAGTTTGATAACTCTTTCTCCCACCTCAGATAAGTAGATCCAACAATTTAACTAGACTAGAAATTCTTATCTTGCCCCTCCTTTTTAATGTTCACCACATTGTAATTACCTCCCTTGTTGAAGACTGTCGTCTGTAGCATCATGAAAACATTGTCTTGTGGCAATATTTAGAATGCTAATTAACTATTTCTCGCTTCAAATGTCACCATAACAGTTTTCACGCACCTTTCAAGAAATAATGCTTCACTCTGCTTAGAACTATTTAAAGACCGATTTGACTATTAACATAGTCTGAATCACTGCGCGCATATCCATGACAACCACAAATTATCGCATATCCATACGCAATTATTTTTACTAAGCACAAATAGTTCCAGCAAAAAAATACATTTTTACTTAATTTTGTTTAACTGAGGTGGGAGAAAAAGCATCTACCATAGCCGCTGGTGTAAGATAGGTTCATCCCGACCCTCGCGCAAGGTGTTTTGTGGAAACTTGGTAAACCTCGTTTCCACAAAACACCCTACGCTCGGGTCGGGATGAACCTATCTTACACTCTCGGCCATGGAAGATACTTATAATCAGGATAATACAATTTTTGTCCCTCTGTTATTTGACTTAGTAATTCTGGTGAAGGTCTGGTTTTGCATTTAATCTAAGTTCACAGTGATCCATGCATGTTTTACCAGAACTTTGCAATCTTTGGGCTTAAAAGCAGCGGAATAGTCGAACGCGCTGTCTGTCACAGCTCTTGTTGTTTAAAATGAATTTGATATTAAATTTTGGATAATTTAATTATTTTTTTGAAATTAAGTTTATGATATTTTGTTTACCTAGGTTGATAATCAGTAAGTCTTAATTTTGAAGTCTTTAGTTTCTATAACCCTGTGTCTCTTGTTATGTTTCTGTAAAGCCTTTTCCCTGTGTGATTAGCTTTTATTGAAATTTATAGATTAATGTTAAAATTTATAGATTAATGTTATTCTCTAACTTATATTAGCAGGGATAAATATATTTATTTCCAATTATAGAATTTCAGTAAAAGGACCTATAATGAGTAAAAGGTCACCAACAGATCGAATACAAATTGGGGGCAATTAGCACATGTAGAGAGTTCGAAAAAAATTGTCAGACCTGCCTGCCAAGTTTGGTGGAAAAAGGTTTGTGCCTGGTAAAAGCTGTGAGTCTTTCGCCATTTCTGTTGTATATCATAATAACACCACATAGAGAAACATAACCAATTTTTATTTTAGATACATTCACAAACTTACCAGAGGGCGAGTTGGACCCAGACTTTATGGTTCTTGACCTGGGGGAAAATGAGAGACAGAGAGAGGCAAACTTCATTAATATCATGGTAGGTGCTAGATTCATGCATTATCTACCTAGTGTGGGCCACTTGTGTAATGGAGCCAAAATAACACTCCCTACATAATCAACGGGTTCTAAAGTTCGGGATTAATCCTAAAAAGAGGATTGAAAGCTTTTTACTACAGACTTTTGTACAGTTTATCTTTTACTCAGACTTTTCATCAAAAACAATAGAGAATACCCCAAAATGAATATAAATGACTTTGGAATCAATTAAGCTTTTTTACTGTGCATAGGGCAGGAATCCTTCTTTCTCAAACAGACCAATGGCAATCGTTCAACATTGATAATTACTATATGTTCTAAAAGTGATTGGCAATGGCTGGATTTCATTATCGATTAATCGGACAGACAGACTGACTAATTAATCTGATTAATCAATAATTATCAAAAAATTTAAAGAATGCATTTTGTGTCATTTCACATCTAGGTAGAAGGTAATGGTGAATCAAAGCACACTTATTGCATGGCTTAAGAATCAAATTAAATAAAGAGGTGAAATGTTTATGTAGTTTGTTACTTTGTAACTTTTTTCAACAAAAAGCAAGCACATTTATGTAAAATTGTCAACAAAACAATAAAAAAATATTTTTATTGATTAAGAGATATCAGACTGACTTTCAGCCCGAAGCGATGATTAGTCGACTACATCCAATTATTGGCCAACCACTAGTTAGAACAATTGGTGGTGTGTCATACCAGTTTCCCTTGCTAGTCAGCACATTGTGCTTATATATATCTATTGGAGCTGTTTGTTTCTCATTTAAGTGTCTATCATTTTTAAATATGATCTGTATTTTTGTAGAGAGACCCATTTCTGTTGATGATGATGTTGATGGGCCGTCATCCTGGTTTGATGGTCCCAGATGATGTGGATTTGAATGATTATGAGGTATGTAAATACTATCAGTGATCTCATCAAAATATGTAAATACTGTGATGTCATTAAAATATGTGGATGCTGTGATGTCATTAAAATATGTGGATACTGTGATGTCATTAAAATATGTGAATACTGTGATGTCATTAAAATATGTGGATACTGTGATGTCATTAAAATATGTGAATACTGTGATGTCATAAAAGTATATGAATACTGTGGTATCATTAAAATAAGTGAGTACCACTGATATTTCATCAAAACATGTGAAAACTGTGGTGTCATGAAATTTTGTGATGTCATCTCAATCTCTGATGCAGTGATCTCCCCTGACAAGCAGAATAGATTTTCGTCACCATAAGCGAATATAGCTTAAGATAAACTGTTTTAATGTGTTTTTTTCTCCTTTTTGGATAGTTTTTATCAAATTTCAACTATTCAAGGTGCATTGAGGTTCAAATAAAAGAATAATTTCAAATTAAAGGTCTATACCAATATGATATATGGTGATTTGCACGGTGACAGTTATTACAAGACTTTAGGAGCAGTAACAATGTGTGGTGTTTAATGTATACTGTGATGTCATCAAAATATGAAATTCAGTGACTTGACAAATAATTTCAATTCTGAGCAGTTAAATTTTGAAAAGCAACTCTATATTTTTTCAGTCTCTCTGGGAGTTAGCGGAACGACTGGGTGATGTTCGCAATCGGGGAATGACTGAAAATGACATTAAGAAATTACCGTGCCGAAAATACAACTCTATTGGTAACAGTGGCGAAGACAGTTGTAGTATATGTCTCTCTGAGTTTAAGACGGGGTGTGACCTTGTGAAGTTGCCTTGTAAACATGACTTTCATAAAGATTGTGTTACTGAATGGTTAAAGGTAAGCTGTAAAAGGCTATGGTTGAGTGGCAACTGTTGATTGTTTTAATGTCAGCAAAATTTTATACTTTTATATCACTCATTACTATAACTATTACTATTACTTTTATAATAGGCTTTTTTATTTTTCTATCAATTACTTACATCGGTTAATCAATATTTTCCTAGTTTTTTAATTTGTGAACTTATTAAACTGGTGAAATATTGCAATATTAAACACACCCATGTGATATTTTACCTACTTGCAGTATATATTAAAGTCGCATTCATGTGTATGTATGCAGTAATAAAGGTTTGTTTGATCTTATTTGACGTTCATCAAGGATGATAATTTACAAGCTGCAGGGCGGCTACTTACTATTGAAAAATATAGCTGATTAATAAATGACAAGAAGTGGTGATTTATATACACTTCCATCTGCCGTATGCCCTGTTGTTGGAGGATTTAATATTTATCATGCGTCCTTGCTTCTTTACATCTGTTGTGACCTGTAGTGACCCATGTGTGATCCCCTTTGAAGTCACATGATTCCTCGCCCTGTATGTGGCAAGTTTTTACATCACACTTTTAGGGGTGGAATCTACAATGTTCTATCTGCTCCTCAGTCTAATGTTACCTACAGCCTTTTCACTTTCACCTTTTGACCTTTGACTTGTATTTCAGACGAATGGCAGTTGTCCAGTATGCAGACATGATGTCAAGGGAGATAAGTCATGATGAGTCAAGCAAAGGAGACAACTTTTAATATAATAGTTTATATAACATGTTTCCTAATGATAGGGAGCAAAAAATAATTTGATAATCAAGATAAAAAGCATGCAATACATGTTTTAAAGGGTAACTCGGAGGACAATTCACTGACTATGGTATGAGTATTTTAAACTTTTCCATGCACCAAATGGTCTGTAGCCAAATAAAAATGTAGCCATTCCTTAATGCTTGTCTTAGGTTTTGAATTGATTGACATTTTAAGTCCTTGTTAATGTTTTTTTCCCTTTTTTAATAAACTTGTTTTTTTTAAAAGAAACATGTTGTCATATTTTGATATCCTTGGTGTTGTTGTCAACTGAACACAATGTGCACTCAGGCCCATAACTATTGCTTTGATACTTAAAGAGTTAATGCCCCATTTCAACTAAAATGACAGATGAGCGTTCACATTCTCTCACAGTGGTTTTGTTTGTTAAAAAGTTACTTAACTAAGTTATGTCTTCAATGTTGCTGCTGCTCAAACCAATTATGTTTTTGAAAAATGTGTGTGTTATAGTTGAGATACATGTATATACCATCCATCCTTTTTAAAGTCTAAATCAGCTTTATTGTTAAATTTTCAATAATCATGTTTTAGCTATTGAAGTTTATGATAAAGATAATAGTTTTTTCTCTTCTAGTCTTTTAGAATAGAACATAAATTGCCATTGTAGGCATTACTCTTGAGTAAGAAAGTTTTGTTTGTAATGCTATTCAGGAAATATGTTGTCCCCAGTGGGTCACTTTTCAATGATTTTATTTTATAATCACTTTCCAATTGGTAATTTTACGTAGTAATGTTGTTTATTTCCTAACAAATTATGTTAATGGTAACATAACTCACAGCTGTTTTGACTTTGCAAACACTCTTTCAATTTGTTTCTAAATTACCTAATAGTTTTAAACTAATTTTCCATGATTTTACCATATTTTGTCATACACTCGTTGATAAGATAGTGCAAATTCTTCCTATATGCTTTTAAATGATGCCAATGTTTGAAGGGGTTTCTGCTACCTGGGTTCATGATTACAAACAGTTGTCAAGTCTGAGTCTAGACTCAGGCTCAGAAAATCAGTGTTATTGATTAACAAAGATATTTGTTTTTATTAGGCTTTTTGTAAGAACATTATTGTCATCGTAGGAGAATTGGGTTAAACTAATCTTTTTTATTGTTATTTTCCTACTCCCAAATAAGATTTACACCAACTAAAAGTATAGTTTTAAGATTCAAAAAAAGATGAATTAATGTCGAAAACAATGGTTCTTATGGAGGATACCGAT
Source organism: Mya arenaria (assembly GCF_026914265.1). Lineage (NCBI taxonomy): Eukaryota > Metazoa > Mollusca > Bivalvia > Myida > Myidae > Mya > Mya arenaria. The sequence continues at coordinate 54,246,850 of NC_069138.1, forward strand.
TTAATTTGAAAGAAATGTGCATAAAACACAGTATTTCTACCTTATGAGACTATAGTAGACTACAGTAAATCTTTTAGCATTCACCAATCATTTAATATTTTTGCATTTTCTGCTGTTAAATACACAGTTACAATCTTGTTATCAGTAATTAATAGGTTTATCAGTCAAAATTGAGGTTTGTTATACATGTGTATGTATCGATTTTGAATAAGAGTGTCACTTTAATCTTAAGGTTTAAGGTTTTAAACTCTATATTAAAATACACACTTAAAAAAGGTTTGTTTTTCTTTTAATTGACTATAAAAAAGTAGGGTCGATTCAGGTAACCTGAATAAATTGTATTTTTTTTTAAACCTTGCGCTACTTGAGTCTGAACTCCGACTTAAGATTGTTTGTAATCATGGTCACAGACCACAAACTTCTTATTGATAGATGAAATGTATTCAAACCCTTTAGTTGTATTCTTATTTATTTCATCAATTTTTTTAAAAATACATATGTTCATTAGGCTACTTTTCAAGTGTTTCTTATTCAGCAACAGAGAAATTGTAAAGAAGTTATCAGTATTAAATGGTTTTACCAGACATCAAAGTTAAAATAACAGTCAATGTGGTGATGAAGTGACTAATATGATGGGTGTGATACCTTAAAATGTTAAGCTTATTGTCTGTGATACAAATCACTTTTGAATTGCTCATTTTTTTATTATTTTTTTTATTTTTGTTGTTAATTGCCTGTTGTTATATTATTTTGTAAATTCTTTCGAAATTTCTTTCTTGCATATTTTAAAGAGGTGAAAATAGAAAAAAATCCTAACAAAATTTATTAAAGATCACATTAATACACAAACTTCTTATTGCGGAAGTCAATTCAAATTGAAATGGCTTGCACTTTAACTCTTTCAAGATGATTCATTCAATGATTATGTGTATTGGGAAGAGTGAAATGCAGAACACCTACTACTTATGGGAAGTCAGGCAGGATTTGACTGATGAGAGTGTTCTGTAGATTTGAACAAAATATCATTACCATGATTAGTTTCTTAAAGATATGCCTACATCAAAAGGTTATGTGAAATTAGTGTTGTATTTTGATCTGAAAAGCACACATTTAATGGGAGTTTAAGCCACTCGCTACTTCCTTGCGAACCAGTTTTAGCGAATGCTATAATTTTTTACAGTATTCTATCTGAACAGTAGTCTATGGCGCCATCTTATCAGGAAATGTGCTACTGATAATTTTGAGATCAAGAACTTTGGTTTGATTTTATTATACCGTATCATAACAAGATAAATTAGAATTTGTACTTTCTCATTCAAATAATCTTCAGTCTTCAGTCTGTAATTTTTTTTATTTATTTAAATAGTTTAGTCAAAGCATCAACATTTTACTTTGCTGTCTATGTGATGTTAAGAAACTATTGAACATTTATGATGGATGTTATATACCTCAAAATGTTTATAATATGTGATAGGAATCACGAGATGTTCACATTTGTTTTTTGTTTCTATTATGTTTCTTGTTATTTGCCTGTCTTTATATTATGTTAAATTCTTTCTTGAAGTTTGTATACAGGTGAAACTCTAATAATATATTATATCGCAAAGTCTTATTCGCATTACTACACAAAAAGCCTTTTTGAATACGGAAATTTTACATGTAAGGCCCCAAGTATGTTAATATAACAAATCTCATCCATTCTGTTACGGCAATTTTCTTTTTGTTAATTTTGTTTTTGTATAATTACTTATTTATTCCATGCCCTCCATTCCATTTATATTCATGTCAATAGAACTATAGTGTGCACGTTTAATTTATCAATCTGATTCGGATTGTTTCATATAGTCACCCAGTTTGAAGTTGATCCGTTGTTTGAAAACTCATTTTGGTAAAACCTTGTTTATGAATATACAATTACAAGAAGTCATGTTTGTGTGTTTAATGGATAGTTTTATATAGTTATTATTTAGCACAACCCAATTTGCATGTTTTATAACAGATTTAACCCTGAAAAGGCAAGTCCATTTTATTAGCTTGAATTGATGAATAAGGCAGCTATACTACTCGCCCCAGTGTAGGTGTCCGATTTTAGGGCAAGTTGGCATTATTATTTATAGCTACAATATCCTTCATTCAATTCACTTGATACTTTACGCAAACATTCAGGACAATCTAACAATGTGGTTACATAACACCATTTCATACTTTATACAAATTATTGCCCCTGATTGACCAAGGAACTTTGGTTCAAGTTTTAGGGCATATTGAGTCTGGTTAAAATTTTAGGGCAAGTTGGGATTTTCACTAAATACTTCTATAACCTTCAATCAATCGACTTAATACTTGACTCAGTTGTTGACAGCCATCACACAATTCGGTTACATAACCCATATTGTCCTTAATACAAATTATGGCCCTTGATCGACCTGGTTCAAGTTTTAGGCTACTTTGGGATTTAAATCAGATATCTGAATATAGGATTGACATATTACGACCAAACGTGGTATATAGAAATAGTTTATAGAGACCTTTCAAGGGAGTTTTGTTTGGGGTCTCAAGAGTCATAGTCTTGGTCAAGATCACTGTTACTAAAAAAGAAAAAAAGGTTAGTACTGAATCAAGATCACTGTTACTAAAAAAGAAAAAAAGTTAGTACTGAATAACTTTAGTGTTGACATATTGTGACCAAACTTGGTACATGTATATATGATTGAGACTTTTCATGGGTCAAGGTCAAAGCCTCTGTCATTATAAATAGAAGAAATTGAATCTTACCAGAAAAGCTTATTTTTTGACAATCATTGAAAACGTAGTTTCGCTGCATTACTGTGTATCTTGTTGACTATTTTTTATACTATTTATTGTGCTTGACGTGAACATATTACATCATTATTGTATTAATTTCTAAGACGGCATATAGTCGAGTGCCCTGTCATACCACACAGCTTTTGTTTTATGTCATACATAGCCTGTTGTTGAATTATTTTAATAAAAGTGATCAAGAATCAAGTCTAATTATGTATTGCATGGAACCTTTGCATTATAACAAGATGTGGTTTCAGGTTGTTGTGGCCTTTTTGGGGGGACCGTATATCGGTCCCATGCCCAAAGCGATCAGTTTCTATATTCTTCACAATCACAGGACACAACCTGACTATCCTGAAAATGCGAAAATGTACATGTTGACGGGTGTTAAACACAGAACTTGCAATACCTAAACACAGGGTCAATTTTGATTTTTTTTGTAAATTAACGAAATTGTAGGTGTCTATATGATAGTACATGGCATGAACATTCCAAAATTGATTTTTTTTTAAGAAACGAAGTTTTCCAAAAGACCAATGAGATAGAAGTTTGTCCTTTATATACCAAATGAGAAAAATCCAAATCGTGCTACAAATTTCTTCAGGAACTACCTCTCATATTCTATAAAAAATGTTAATTCCAAAACTTCAATACATAGAATAAAAAGCAAATTTTGGAACATTCATAACAAATATAGATTATATATAGAATGTATCGATAAAAATATACCTATATAATATATGCCGCATGGAGTATTGAGTATGATATTCGTCAATCAAATGAAACATAAATTTGTACGGTGATTCTATATATGAGCCATTCTGCAATTCGCGTTTCTTTTAGTGTCATTGATACAAACTGGTAGAGGAAGGGTGTTTAAAAAACTCATCTTGATGACGTTGTTGTTACCAGCCAAAGCTCTTTCGCGTATGCGTAGATCATAAGTTTAAGCTGCAATTTTGCTGAAATCAAACATAAAAAGAATTACAAAATTATTATGAATTATATTGAGCATTATCGGCTAGAGACTATAATGCCGTTTATAGAAGGAATACATTAGTAAATTGTCTTTAAGGGACGTAACGCGTATTACCATTTTTTGTAATAATGTTGGGAGTTATGCACAAGTCAATTGTAAACACGCCCCCCCCCCCCCCAGGTCCGGGGGATAGCCGAGGAAAGGCGCCTTGTTTTTACTTTCCAGGTGGCACCGCAGGGCCGGGTGACCGCGGTGGTTTTGTCTTAGCGCCAAATTTAGCGGAGATTGGGCCTTATATAGAGTCTCTGGAGTGCGGGAGCATTTGGCCGGGTTTTTACCATCAGTTTACCATTTATATGTAGAAATAGGCGTTTAAGCAAATAAACAAGTTTCAAGTTCGATTTTACCCGGGGTTGGCTGGACCGAAAGTCAAAGTCCCCGCTATTCCCCGGACTTGGGGGAGGGGGGGCGTGGTTACAATTGACTGGTGCATTATGCCATGAAGACCATTTGTTTTGTGACGTCATACCACATGTTTTCAGCTCGGAACAAAATAGCACCATTCTTTGGACATAAAATTTAACTAAGGCCACAGCAAATTGATCATATGTTCGTCGGATTTGCCGCACCTAAAATTCGAAAAACGAAAAAAAAACTTTTTGGCCGCGCATATTATTTTTTTGTTTACTTCTGATTTTCCTCCATTTTCTGAAGTTCTTTTACTTAGAATTTAAACCTGCAACGTCGACTTCGCCTTTTTTGTATGTATTTCCATGCTTTACATTCTTTGCGAACACAATTTCCTCGTGTCAGGACAAAATCAGGCCCGGGATATCGCAAAACAGCCGATATTTATTGACAGTCTTTCAGTTAAAATATTTTGCAGGACGCACCGTTGTTGTTTATTTCCGGTATTAATTTTCAGGTTACTTTCAGTTTTCGTAATGTAAAATACACGTTTTAAAAAAATCATTGTCATAGTCAATGGATTATAGGCTTCAGTAAACAACAACAGTTTCACAGCGTCGAAGGCAATAATTATTTATGTGTGTTTTAAGTAATTCATTGTTTTGTACTTAAAATTTAGTGTTAAATAATAACTAAATCGGATTTTGAGTGCAAAACTTATATTAAAATACACGGACACACGACTTACAACAATTGAGCATGTTTTCGTGAGTTATTTTCTAAATACTAAAATGCATTTCTCAGTTTTCATACACTCATAATTGTTATAAACAGATAAAAATAGTAGGACTTGTAAATGTTTTAGAAACAGTCTGTATTTATGCACCAGTCAATTGTAACCACGGCGAAGTTAATAGTTATTGCAATTTGTTTAATATTGAGACAGATTTTCATGTGATACAATCAAAACCTTTTCATTTATAACTGAGAACCTATGTTTGCAATAAAACGCATTTCTTGACATAATTGTTTGATAAATTTGAAAAGTCAAACTTTTTTTTTTAATTTTTTGCTTTGCGCTCGCCTCTGAATTGCCTTTAATTTAAATAAAAAGTATTTTTATATTTTTTTGCTCGCTCGCTGCTACTTTTTTTGGCAAAATCCGTAGAACGAAGAATCAATTTGTTGTGGCCTAAGAAAATCGTTTGTCATCGGATGATTATGCCTAAGTCCCGGCACTGCAAGGGGCAGATGGGTAGGCCCTGCAACCGGCGACAGTATTCGGTTACAATGTCATCTTCAGTTGATCCTGAACGAAATTTGCGGACACGTAACATTCACAATGGCAAAAAGGTAAAGTTGGGAAATATTTTCATTTGTCCAGCAGCAACACACGACCCTGGTTTTCAGTCTGAGATCATATCCACTGCACCATGATGAACTTTCCTCGCGTTTTATGTAACATATGAATACTATTGGTAATTGTGGGGGGAGTTGTCAAAATTGCATTTAAAATTGTTTACATTCAATTGTAAATGTTTGTTTTACTTGTTAGATGAACATATATTTGAACAAAGCTACCTTTTAGTCGACACTGTTCGCTATATATGCCATCTTCATGCGTGTATGTATTTAGAGTTTTATAAATATGGTAAGCAGTGTGTGTATACCACCATTTGAAGCAAAATATTGCCTTCCGATGTAGCATTTATGACGCAATTTATCACGTGGTATACACACGCTGGTAAGGTATCCAGTAAAGAAACGTCGTGTTGTGCTTAAGCTTGGCACGAAACTTCACAAGTCACCTCGACAATAGTTTAACCTCACGTTATAAACAATATGAGCGCAGAGTGTTGTGTGATTTAGATGTGTTGTTTAAAAATGAATTATGGTGCCTGATGTTACGGGCAATTTACTTAAGTAATCATGCTATAAACTTTATAAATAGGGAAATCCTAAGGCATGTAGTTTTCAACTTTCGCTTTAAGAAGTGATCATTCATAATCGAAAATGCATGCGGTAACCTATACATATTGTTAAAGAACAGAACATATTTAACGTCATGTCTTAATCTTAAAATGATATATATTTAAAATAGAGAATTTAAACTAATGCTACACACAAAGTCAAAGCCATATGTAAAGCGTGCTAAAGTGTTTGATGCATGGTAAAGAAGCATTCCACTTTGGCCAGACATTGTTTCGGATAATCGTTGCTTTTTATTGGCACAAAATAAATCGCGTGTTTATATCAGATGGTGCCAAGGGACATTAAAATATGTCATGCCATATTCATGATCTAGAATGTGACCATGATTCATTTAGTTAAGCAGCTAGATATTGGAGCAAACATTCTTGGACACAGTTATGTTATAGGCAAACTATGACAGACGTCGGTAGGATGTCGGATTTCCTTGTTCATTTCTAACACTATTCGAAATGTGCTTGCGAGAAACAATTAAACGTTTCGTAATTACATTAAGTAAAATGCTAAAACGAAAAATAAATAGCTGACTTGCTACGTACATCTCACATTTTTTTTAATCTGCAGCAACATCTAAGCATATATATATTGTGCAAAGCAATTCAGCTTGAGAAAGCAACAATTTACACATCGTTTACACATACTTGTAAAATTGTGTGAACACTTAACGGTGTCTAAAGAGCAATTGCGATTAATATGCGCAGGAACCGTCTAGAATCATTATATCATCACTGAGCTTGTACAACTTATGTCTTGTCAGGAATTCAGTTATTACGAAACTTTTCAGAAACATGCGGATTGTTTGTTTTCTTATCTTCGTGTCTGGAATACCTGCAGGTTAGTACGAAACTGTTTTGTTAATTTAGAATGTAAATCATAGTTGATCCAGTAGAAGGGAAAACAAGACAAGTGTTGCCAGTTTTTAAGATAATTTACCGTTTGCGTAAGTTATGTATGCATTTCTAGATTTTATTTGTTTAGGTTTATGTTTTTATGTAGTAATAAATGAAATATAAAATAGATTAAATGTTCAATAGCATTGCCTACATACTACTAGCTGATATATTATGTACAAATTAGCGTATTAGTTAAGGATGACTGTTTTTCTACAATGCATTTTAAATATTAAATTATATTGATCCGAACACATTTTATAGTAAATCAATACATGTATTAAACATATGCATAATTTAAACTTATTTCAATTTCAGTGCTGGTTTATTTGATGTTTTAGGCAATTGATTATTGGTTTAAATGGCAGAAACAAACAGATTCATAAATAATTCTATAGAATTGTACTGAGTAAACTTATGAAGATTCAGCAGAGGTTTGATAAATCTTATGCTTCATCGCTCTGGTGAACGAGAATGCGATCCTCGGGAACTAAATTACAGTTCATTAAGAGGTTTTATGTCAGTAACCACAATGAAACAGAAACATGTCATCTTTAAGTACAGCTATTTAAAGCTCATATTAGTCTTGATGATGATTATAAAAGTATGTTCACTGACTTTTGTTCGTAGGATTTTTCTTTCAATGGACAGCATTCCATCAGTGATATCTTCATCAGTGGCTATTTATCTTTACATGTGTCTGGTAGTCATTTTATATAATCTGAATCAATCATAATGCTGTGCTGTGTTACCTGCATGCCGAAAAACTAATAAACTATGCAATTATATGTTTTGCACTATAATTAGAAGAACACGCTTTGTTATAATTATGTCTTATGGAATAAATATTTTTTATGAGAAATAGGACTATAAGCAAAAATACGTTTCTACTACGATACATCCAAACTCATAAGCTAAGGCATTGTTTTTAAAAATGGGTCTCCATATCTTGAAAGCACTTATCTAATATTGCTCTGCCTGAGCCAATTTTCGACCTCTGTGCGCACAGAGTATTCAGGAAAATTAATATGAAAAACACAATTCAATTAGTATCTTATGCTGTTATATCTGGCCATATATCGTACTTAGTCGTACTTATGTCGCGCCATATCGTACACACTCGAACTAAAAATCGTACAAACTCCTTTAGATTCGTACAAATTCAAGCCCCAAACTCTGATATAATTCCGTACGAAGACGAATAAGTATTGCATGAGTTTCGAACTAATGTCCAAGTAATTCGTTCGGTGTCGTAAAAGTCACGTAATCTGATTACTCCCAAAATGTATTCCAGAGAGTTCATACATCTGTACGAGAATTACCATTAAACAGTCCCCCCAATAATTCGTGGCCATCTGCGGAGGATTCTGGCGAGTTTGTGGCATTTCGGGTTAATGTGACTGTGAGATAGTATGTGACTTTGTCTTTCTCTCATTCATAAACTTTTAAAAAACCAATGTCTCCTTTCTGGTGTATTCAGTTTACATCCCGAACAAATATATTTTTATCACAACTCTATGTTTTATGGATTGTTGCTGTATCTCACAACACTATAAAGATGTCATAAATGTGTAACTGTGACTCATGCATGCATTGATTTCAACGGGGTCGGAAAGTATGCTACGTTTAATGGGACAATCTTTACGATGTTATCAAAGCATGTTTCTATGATCATTGCTCAGTGTGATAATGCATCCTGCAATATGTCATGTTTGCCATTTGAAGAGTGTAGCGATTGGCTACAGATAATTACTCATTAAAATTAAGTGCTTTCTTGACATTTCTGAGAAAAATAATGTAGTTTCTTTAGGGAAGTTTATACAATTAGTTCGTTTATACGAAAATTATCTTTTGAAGCTGCACTCTCACAGGTTGACAGTTTTGACATTTGTTTTAATTTTGTCTCAGAACCACCTTCAATTCGACCATTTAAGATAACTCACAATAGCACAGATCTCAAAGATGTGGGAAACCACTAAAACAATATTTTCTGAAAGCGTAAGTATCTCTTTTTGCCATGAAATATCATATTTCGAACGTTTATGAAAAACTATGATCTGACCTTTTGTCAGCAATTTTGCATCACTGGTTTCGATACATTTTAGGAAAAATAGCTCATTCGAAGACAAAAAAAGTTGTCAAAACGACAATACTGTGGGAGTGCAGCTTTAAAACTTAAATAGTCAAACATAATATATTTTTGATAAATTAACGGAGGTGTAAATGTAAATATCAGTACACAAAAAAAAACAGTCACAAACATGTAGATTGGAGGAGTGCTCTGTCACAAAGAACAAGTTGCGAACTTAGACCGTTAATCCTTAACCGTCGATTCTATGTAAAGCATTAAAATAATAGGTTCATAAAATCATAATTCAACAATAAAACGACCTCGTGATAATGATTTATTCTTCAAGCTGACCTCTCGTATTGTAATAAAATATTAGTTAAGCTATAATGTGCATTAAGGAACGCTATGAGAACCAACTACTCTGTTCCAGAGTGTTTCAATGCACTTCTCGAGATTAATGCTATGAGCTGTATATCTCTTATGTGCATAGAGGCATTGTAATTCAATTGTTGTTTACTTCCGGTTCCAATGTGTTGATATTAGTCCTCTTTGTATGGAAGTGCGCTCAAGTTACACTCCTACTTGGGTCGTACTCAACTTGGACAGTAAAATCCAATTATATTCGTCGCAGTTTTAGATCATTTACCTTACTAATGATCAACCATTTAAATGGAATCGCATATGGCTTTATATAAAACGGATAAATATTCTATTTATTACTTATTTAGGAGTAAGGTTTCTAAAGAGAACGGAATGGCACTATTTTCCAATTGTTGCAAATCCGACACCTATAGATGCTCACTTCCTTGATAAATCTCCTGATCGGCAATTCCAGGCGTAAATGTATATAACGTCATCATCAAACAGACATATCTGTTAGGAGAAAATGCACAATTTTACAAATCAGCTGTAAACAGGTATAAGTGACTACTTCAAATGGTCTCCATATGAGGGATATTAGTATTTCAGTATCCAGTGCGTTGTATATATAAAAAAGGCAAAATTTGAAGTATGTATATACTTTCCTAGGAAATGATCATAATGGATAAACACTCCACTTTTATTATCATAAAATTTCTGATGCGGAACTTGAAAGCGAAAATCAAACACTAATACTTAAGATATATAGTGGTGTTGTCCTTTTCTTTTTCATTTTTTTTAGAGTTATTAACCACCAGGCATTGTTTTGATTATATTCGAACCAAGAACTTGCATGTAATGAAGAGGGAAATTACTGCTATACCCATAAGGTACGACAATTTCTAAAATATCTTAAGAATTTTTGAAATTCTTCAGGTTTTTAGGGTTTCTTCCATTTCAACACCTGATGCATGAAACGTTCTGTTTGCACACAACATGTTGAAATAGTGATCGTTTTGACCCATGTAATCAAGATTGGCATCTAGTCTCACTGACAATTTAACAGTTTTAGCTTTCGAAGCCGACTTAAGTAAACACTTTTCTCTGTTTCAACTGAGAAAACCTTATTAAATACAATCACTGTAATTATGTCGTCGATTTTCATTCACCAATGAATTAAACCTTCTAGAAGCATAGCAAGCAATAAAGCATGATTATGAAATAGATCGTGCAAGTCAATCAAATGCAAATCAAAATAACGTCCTGTAAATGTTTCTAATTTTAATTAAGACAATTTTAGGATTTTTATTGACTTGGTGTAAATCATATTGGACACATCTTATATATGTGATCATATTTTAATCCATTGTGATCGGCCAATGTCCGGCGTCCGTTATCCGTCGCCCGCCGTCATTATTTTAAAACTTAAAACATCTCTGAATCCCCCAGTTGGCCAGATAATTGTAATTGGTTTACAGCTTCACGCACTAGTACTTTACCAAGCTGTTTACAAATTATGTCCTGAGGTCAAACGAGGTCCCGCACAGGGGTCACAAACTTTCCAAATACTTATATATAGTAAACTCTTCTAAACAACAAGGCCCGGACCCTTTATGTTTGGTATGTAGCCTCATGTAGAGACTGTTTAACAGCACCACTGACTAGTTCGTAATTTTAATCAGGTGAAGGATCTAGGGCCATTTTGGCCCTCCTGTTTAATATAGTATTGTTAACCGCAAACATTTACAATGATTTAATACGGTCCACATCTAGTTTGAAATAGAATTATTAGCTGAACATTTGAGATAAAGTTGGCGGTGTTGTAAGTATAAAGTATAAGAATTTACAAGAAGCAGTTTCAATAAATATGTATTGTCCTGGTGTTATACGTACATTCCATTTTTATAAACATCAATATTATATTTGTTATTAAAATGCAACGAAAAAAAAAACATATATACGGGCTCTCGATTTCTGCTATTTGGGCTTTTCCATATGTTTTCAACTGCATTACTACATTACCATTCAAAATATGAATTTTATATATATATATATATATATATATATATATATATATATATATATATATATATATATCAACCAATAACTACTTACATCTCTTAATGTGTTTTGCTGTGGTAATTTTATATTACTGAAGGTAATTGATCTAATCGTAGTATGTTTTGTCACTGTATATTATTTTATGACATTGCTTTTGATGTTACTATGCTTCTAAAAGAGTTTCGTTGCTTTGTTTCTCTCGCACCAAATAAATTAGTGTGCAAAATTGATTACATCCAAGCCACAACAGCTTAGTCTACATGATATGAATTTATTGTATCGTGACCATGATTCATTAAGATCCCCCGCAAAAAAATGAAGAAATATTCGTGGACTAAATGAGACACAATAAGGTTTTAGAGACGTGTTTGTTTGTGTGTGTGTTATAACATGGATTAGCCCTGCTGAGACAAAACGTTGACATATTGGGTCGCTTTCTATACCACTAAAACCATTTGGAATCCTTCGAAGAGTAGTAAAACACTGCTGATTTTGCTAAAGATTGCGTAACTATCTTATTGTCAGAAATTCCGTCAATAAGAAAAGTTTCAGATACATGCAGATTGTTTATATTTTATCTGCTTCTCTGCAATTACTGCAGGTTAGTACGCAACAGTTTTATTATTGAAGTTGAAACACCAACTTACTTGTGGTAACACCAATTGACTGTATACGTAATTATTTATCTAGGTATTCACTTGCCTGCGTTTATATATATATATATATATTCTTTATTTCCTCCTATAAGAAGAGCATACATGTGCATTATATGTAAATAGTGAGCAATAATTACAATCAAATATATTTAACTATATACAAATATATATACACATACTTAAATCGATTCTAAGATACAGGCTATATAAAATAAAGTCTATATTGCAAATAGATTATAAACAGTACTGCAGTTAATTAGAGTTACAAATCATGTACTCAATTAAATGTGTTTAGTAAGCATTCATCTTATACAGTGTTCGAAGTATATACTTGAAACAACATAGACGGACGTGATCATCTAAGTCAAAGACAACCAAACCATTGAACAACGAGATGACCTGATCTTCAGGTTCAAATGCACAAAACTGTGTGAATCGACAATTACCTAACACTTTTGCCAAATATAACCATAAACATGTGCGTATTTTTATATGACATTGGCAAAAAAGTATAACATGTAATGCAAATGATGAGTAGACAAGACCGCTCCTGAACATATCCTATCATAGCGTCGCTCGAAGTGTTTGCACATTAAGTTATAGGCTCTTGAGCAACACCCATTATATGACGGATTTAGCGAGCTGAAATGCCAAAAGTTGCATATGTCGTATGTGTTATGTACTTGACTAAATAGAACCAAGTCTTTGTCTGTTGATAAACGCTTCTTCCATTCGTCCTCTATCGTAGTTTGTATGGCGACTTTAACAGTTCGTTTCCACGCATTCGCATTGGGGAAATGTCCGGATTGGATGTAAGTGTTTATAAGTTGTGTCAGGTTGTATTTGCCCAAAATCGACAATATATCGGGTATGAAGCCTGTTGCTTTCATCGGGAACATTTTGCAGGAAAGCAGTCTGTTTACGAATATTTGTTTGACTGTGTATTTTTCATCGAGGCGGCATAATTGGCCAAGCAGTAGTAATTTGCGCTTATCAATGAGATTCATAATGGGGTACACTTTTAATGTGCTGAATACTACATCCGTTCTGGCGTGTTTAGGAGCCGACTGTATCATCTTTATATATTGACGATGAAGTGTCTCTAGGGGAAGTAACTGTGTCACGGTGACTTCTGACCAGAGTTCAGTCCCATAAAGTGCACGGGACAATACGACTGATTCATATATCCGTTTGTTAGTCAAAGGATTCAGTGTGTTTTTGGCCTCGACATGCGACGGAGCTGTAAAACGCTTTACGAAGTTTATCGCAGCTGTCTGATATATTAGTATTTAATGATAGATGCTGTTCGCAAGGTATTCCAAGATGCGTATATATCTTATCTTCTTCAATGCAACTATTGCAGAGCTTCCACTGTCTGTTACGTTCATGTGGCTTATCATTGAAAACTACAACTTTACATTTGGAGTTATTGTAGTAATATTGCTCTTCACATGAGTTTATATAACACATTTCAATAAGTTTGTCAAGGCCGGATTTGGTATAAGAGAGGATCACCATGTCGTCTGCTGAAGTTGGACACCCACATTTTATGTTGTAAATACTAAAACAGTTTTCGCTTTTCTCTATTTTGTTCATAAGGTCATTGATGAATAGCAGATACATAATCGGGCTACTGCATTGGCCCTGGCGGGTCCCTTGTTGGATAGGGATCCAATTTGACGCATAGCCATTAGAAAGGACACGGCTGTAACAGTCTGTGTAAAACGATGACACTGCTTTAAAAAGCGTAATAACTATTCCCGTTCTATATAACTTCAAGAGGAGCAGTTGGATCCAGGCATTTTCGAAGGCCTGTTTGGCATCGAGAAAACAGGCATATAGGCGAGATCCTTGTTCTGCTGCAAACGAAATACACTCGCAAAGCATAAGTGACGTCATAACACAGTTAAAATTACGTTGAAAGCCTCCTTGTTCTGGATTTAGTTTTATACTGCCGTCAGTTTTTATCAGATCTAGTATGACCTTCTCGTATAATTTCAATATATTCGAGCACAATGAGATAGCCCTATAACTATTAGGGTCATGTTTCTTCTTATTTCCACCTTTATAAACTGTAATTATTAATCCACGTTTCATGTCTATAGGTGTGTGAGAGAGACGTAGCATGCCGTTAAATAACATCGTTAATACTTTGATGAGTTTGGCTCCGCCGTGCATTATATTTTCATAATATATTTTGTCAAAGCCGCACGCTTTTCGCTTCTTGCATGTTTTAATGCTGTTTCTACATCCTTATCTTTGACAGTGTACACAATACCGGTCTTTGATTTGACTTCTTGTTCAACCGCGTTATAGTCGGATATAACTTCACGTTCATATGTTTCATCGAAATGTATGTTTTGACTTTTCGAGTATAGTTCCGTGAAATAATTTTCCCAACCATTAATTATGTCTACAGGGTCTGACACTGTTTTATCGCTAAATTTCATCTCAAAGCTTTTGTGTTCCGTGGTAGGTGTATGTCTGCGTTTAATAAGGCGCCAGAATTCGTTGTTGTCTAATGCGGCTGCTCTGTCAATATTTGATTCTTGCTGTTTTAAAAACTCATCGACTGCTTTTCTGTGTGTACGTCTGAAATTAGCTTTAGAGATTTTGTAGTTCACATAATGCAGGTCTCTTCCAGCGCGAGGTCGGCCCGCATTATCCCATATGTCTCGGTTGTGCCTCATGTCTTCGTGGAGTGATGTCAATTCATCGTTCCAATACGGTTTGATAAATGGCTTATATTTCACACGAGGTATACACTGATCAGTTGCTAAATTCAAAATTAAAACAATAGCTTCATAGAGTAAATCTATATCTTGTGTGTCCTTTATGATAAAGTCCATGGCGAGATTTATGATTTCACTGCTCTCTAGGTACGCTGTATACTTTTCTAGATCCGTAGTCTTCACGTTCTGCCAGTTTATAATGACTTTATTTGTTGGGGGCGGCCTGTTATATGCTACGTTAAATTCTAAACAAAATACAATAGGACGGTGAGATGATACATTAACAAACTTTGTATCTTCAATTATTGCACAAGATTTAACATTGTCACAGCAATTAACAATAACATGATCGATAAGTGTTTCTCGACTAGAGTTATATGGTACATCGCTATACAGTTCACCACAGCATAATTTGGAAGTCACAATATTATACAACGAATATTTTTCAATGCAGCGCATTAATATTTTACCACGTGAATCAAGATTGTGAAGGTAATTCATGCCATGAGAGGGTAACTCTGTATTAAAGTCCCCCATAAGTATTATCTGACCCTTATCAGCATACATACATAAAATATTTTCAATTTCATTTATACAATCTGTGTAGCGTGAGATCGAATGATTTTTACAGGGAATGTAAAGCTGAAAGATAAATACATAGTTATTTGGGCTTATCATGAACTGTATGCCCACAATATTGTCAGAATCAATGTCTAGGGTATTTATACAATAATTAAGCTCTCGCTTCCATAGGAGAGCAACACCACCCTTGCCGACCTTTCTATTACTCATAATGTTGAGATCGGAGTCCGTAATAATATGCGATAAATAATTTGTATTGACAGAGCTTATAAAATGTGCATTTCTAGGTAGCAGTCAGTGCTCAGATATGCCTACTATATCTATATTGTAGCTTAATAATAAATCATTCATACAGCTAGCACTGCTCATAATACCAGTACAGTTCCATGTACTAATTGTGAGGCCCTCCATTAGGGTTATTCAACTAGTTTGTCTAGTGTCATGTGAGTTTACTTATCATATTTACATTAAGCTCAAACATGTAATGGGGACTAGGGTTTTCAACAATGCATTCAATGTAATGGATTAAACTGGTCAAACTGCATTATGCATTTACTTAATGTTGCTGCATTATGACTTTATACGTTTACAAAAAAAACAACATGTTATTCAGTAATGAGTCCGTAAAATGGGACAGTATTGCAGGAGTTGTATCATTTTCCAGCATCCACTTGCAACGGAGATATACCGTGATAATTAATATGAAAGCAACATATCAATAAGTATTATTTGGATTTTGTTTTGTAAAATAAAATGCCAATCATCCAATAAGCCCGTGTTTAACTCGCTTTTAATAGCACAAAGTCGCACTTATGTCGCACCATAACTTAACTCGTGAGTTGTCATCAAAGACTATGACCCAAAAATGTCCCTGAGATTCCCTTCATCGACGAAACATTTATCAAACATTTATCCGATAGGTCTTGGCTATCTTCGGTGAAATTATTGTTTGTTTGTCAGGATTTTACGAAAATATGTTCCTTTTACTTTTTCTCATTTTTTAAACTTAGAATTGCTGATGACTTTTCAGTTTTAAAACCAAAAAAATATATGTGATACAAAAATATTAAGGTAACATAGAACTTTGTATAGAGTTTCGCTGTACCTGTGATTCACGCATGGCATTGATTGATTTGAACGGGGTCAGAAAGTTTGCGTAGTTTAATGGGACACCCATTACAATGAAATCGATGCTTGCTTTTATGTTTATTGCACAATATGGTATTGTATTTTACGTTAACTCCTGCAATATGTCATGTCTGTTATTTGAGGACCTGCAATCGTTGGTTATAGAGTATTACTCATAACGGTAAGTGCTATTTAAATACGTTGGAACATAATATAGTTTCTTTACAAATATTGATGTTTTTTATACTTAAGATAATAATTAACGATAGAGATATGAACGCATGTAAATGATTAATAGTAACACACATGTGGACTCAAAAGAACACCTTGCAAGCTAAGTGAACCGTGTGTGCACTATTTGTCCTGTGGAGTGTATGCAAAGCAATGAAATGGCACGCAAACAGAAACATCCTTTCACCAAGAATAACCTTAGAGCTCGCCTATGTTCAAATCGTAACGCTGCAGACTTTTTATAACACGACCATGCATTATTCTAGGGCGTTAGTGATTTTATAGGTATAGCATTTTTCGATTTTTTTGTCTGCAATGGGAGAGAACAGGTTGCAGCTATAGTTGTCAAAAATGAAGACACGAGTATAATTGATTATTTCAATTTAATAAGGGTATCATTTTTAGATGTCAAGGTAATGTTAATGTAATGTAGTAAAGTTAATATGTTTTGTAGTTTTGATGTTTGAATATTACCAAATAACATACAATTTACGAATTTTTTTTATATGCTTGACCTGTTTATATTTGGTAATGATTTTATTGTATTTACGAAATGTTGGTTGAAAATTGCAGGTAGAAAAAAATATTGAAAAATATATTTTTTTAAATATGCACTTTGTACTGTATAATTATATTATACAGTACAAAGTGCATATTTAAAAAAAAATATTGAAAAATATTTATTATTAAATATTTTTTTACATATTCGGTATTATAATTTTTAGCAAGGAATTATAAGATTATTTTTTTGATTTTTTAAAAAAATGATTGAATTTGAAAATCCGGTGCCAGTGGTGGACACTTCCTATTGGAGCTAAAGTAGTCTTAATAAAAATTACGATCCAGTGTGATCTCAGCTATTTCAAAAAAGATATATATTTTCCCCACTGTTTTCGACTGAGGTAGGCGTCGGTCTTCGCTGATGGTTTTATTGTCGATATTTGGTTATCTGCAAGATCAATATCAGTACGAAAAACCGATTCCAATCGAAAACGTTTGATTTTACGGGGAAATGTTCGTAAGATCTTCAAATCATTACGTTTTGATATTTAAAAAATCAAAAAATCACAGCATATCTATTTACAGCATATTCATTTCATGGTGATTAATTTTATTTTTATTTAACCTCATTTTTTATACAATGCAATCCTTTTGACACTTATGAACACATATATTGTTTTTCACCCTGAATTTCCTTTGAATAACTGCAACGTACCTGCTCCGACTGGAAGTATTCGATGATGTATGTATCCTAGCTTTTAGTACATTGTCTTACTTTATTCGACGTTTTTTGCTGCTGATGCTTGCTTACAATTTTTACTTACTTTTGACATAAGTTTTAAAAATGGGACAAGTGCGAGTACACAAAACCTGGTTTAAAACCTCAGTGAACTCGGGTTCCGGAGAACTTATTCCGTATGTTTGTGGTGTTTGTACGGTTTGTGTCTCTCGTTCGGTGCATTTAAGATCCTAGCCCTGTGCACCTAAACGAGGGTATACTTCTTTTATTTTAAAAAAGAGTGAAATAAACACTTACCTAAACTTATCACTGTGTTTGCAGTATACACTGTGAATAACACTATAACGATGCGATATATATATTTCAAATGTTCCTCACATGTCATTGTTTGTAGTTTATCATTTTTACTGATTTAAGAGAAAGAAATGAAACCACCTTGACCATGATTCATTTCGGTTACCGTTAAATATTGGAGCAAACTCTCTTGGACACAGTTATGTTATAGACAAACTTTGACAGACGTCGGCAGGATATCGGATCTTGTTCTTTATTTCTAAAACTATTCCAGATGTGCTTACGAGTAATTTTCTTATCTTTCGTAAATAAATTGCTTTAAAGATAACTCAAATGAAAAGCTGACTTGTAACGTACGGTTCATGATATGATTACTTTTTAAATACTGCAGTAACATCTAAGCATTTATATATTTGTGTAAGGCAATTCAACTTGAGAAAGCACCTATTTGCACATCGTTTACACATACTTGGCAAATTTTGTGAACACTAAACGGTGTATTAAGAGCCATTGATATTAATATAAGCAGGAACTGTCTAGGATCCTTGTATCATCATTGAGCTTGCACCACTAACGTCGTGTCAGGAATTCAGTTAATACGAAACATTTCAGAACCATGCGGATTGCTTGTTTTCTTATCTGCGTCTCTGGAATACCTGCAGGTTAGTACGAAAATAAGTAAAACATACTTATTGCTATTTTAAGGATTAACATTTTACGTAAGTTATAAAGGAATATCTTAATATTACTTGTTTTTGGTTTAGGATTTCATTTAGTTATAATTAAATATGTTAAATCGCGAATTAGCATACGTGCTCCTAGCTTATATATGAATGTGTAAGCGTATGAGTAAAGGATGACTGGTTGACTACCATGTATTTTAAGTATTAGATTATATTGATCTGAACGCATTTTATATTTAAATCAATGGATCTTTATTAAAGATTCTATGCATTATTTAAAATCCTTTCAATTTAAGTGTTGTGTTTTGCTGTTTAGGAATTTGCAGGAATGTTGTTTTAAAGGACAGAAACAAACAATTCATAAACTACACAATTAAGCTTAATTTTCTTAAATGCATCGTCCTTCATACATTTACAGGAGAATTCAGAAATTTGATAATGATAAATCAATTGTTTGTATGCATAGCAACATCGCTCTGGTGTACGAGAAGACGTTTCTTGGGAACTGAATTACTGTTAATTAGGACAAAGGTTATAATTTCAGCTACCATAAAGAAACAGAAACATGTAAACAAAAAGTACAGCTACTTAACGCTCTTATTAGTTTTGATGATTACAAAATGTCCACATACATTCATATCCTTTTCCTTTCAATATGGACAACAACCCATTAGTGATGTCTTCATTATTGGCTATTTACCAATGTTAAATACTGTCAAGAATTCAATTTTATATAATCTAAATCAGTTCATAATTTTGTGTTGTTTTGCATGCATGTTGAAAAACTAGGAACCAATTCAATTATATATTTGAATTTGAATTAGAAAAACGTGCTTTGTTATGTCTTTTGGAAAAAATGTTGTTTTTGAGAATTCGGATGGTCCTAAGACGTTTCATACCGTTTTAACGAGCAATGCATTAAATAGGGATTTTGAATATACTTTCGTAGTCATGCGCGTTCCTGTTCTTTTTTCTCTTTATATAGCTGTTTTAGAATGTTAGTACTAAAAGCAATGTATAAACTATATAATTGTGAAATATATTGTACGTCATGTTTTTTATCTACAATGTTGTTGAGCATGTTCTGCTTCTTATGAGACTGTCATCTAGGTATTTCTAGGTATTTTTAAAGTGCATCATCGAGTTTTGTGTGTTATTAAACCCTTAACACACTCCTACACACAGGGTACATGAGGTAGAAAACTCAGCTCTCTATATTTCTTATCAATCATTCCTCTCCCTGAGCCAATAACCTATCACTGTGTGCACATAATAATCGGGAAAGTTATTATCAAAACAACATTTCAATATTACTATTATTTTTCATGTTCTTATAACTGGCCATATATTGTACTAAGTCTTTCCTATGTCACGCCATATCGTACCCACTCGAACCAAACATTCATATATCTGTGGAATATTACCATCAAACTGTCCCCCTATAATTCGTAACCGTCTGCGGAGAATTCTGAAAAGTTTGTGGCATTTCGAAATAATGTGGTTGTTAAATAGTATGCGACTTTCTGTTTCTCTTAATCATAAACCTTTAAATAACCAATGTCTCCTTTCTGATGTATTCAGTTTACAGCACGAGCAAATTCACGTCTTACCCTATACTATAGAGCGGTTCGCTGTATCTCTCAAAACTATAAAGATTGCATAAATTTGTAACTGTGATTCATGCATGCATTGATTTGAACGGGGTCGGAAAATATGCTACGTTGAATGGGACAATCTTTACGATGTTATCAAAGCATGTTGCTGTGATCATGGCACTGTGTGATATTGCATCCTGCAATATATCATGTTTGCCATTTGAAGAGTGTAGCGATTGGCTACTCATTAAAATTAAGTGCCTACTTAAAACATAATGTAGTTTCTTTAGAAAAGGTCATACAGTTTCTTTATACGATAGTCATCTTTTAAAGATGCACTCTCACAGGTAGACAGTTTTGACATTTGTTTTAGTTTTTGTCTCAGATTTTGGTATCAATGCCTTCAATTCAATCATTTTAGATATCACACAATAGAACAGATCTCAAAGATTTGGGAAATTGCTATAAAGACAACATAAATGAAAGCTGACTTGTTACGTTCATCTCACGACGTGATTACGTCATCTAGGTATTAATAAGACCAATCATAACATACTCGATGATATATATTGGCCTGACCTCAAAGCAGATGATTATATATATACTGCAAATTAGCTGTGAACACTAAATGGCGTCTAAAGAGCCATTGCTATTAATATAAGCAGGAACTGTCTAGGATCCTTGTATCATCATTGAGCTTGCACCACTAACGTCTTGTCAGGAATTCAGTTAATACGAAACTTTTCAGAACCATGCGGGTTGTTTGTTTTCTTGTATGCGTTTCTGGAATTTCTGGAATACTTGGAGGTTAGTACAAAACTGTGTTGTTTATTAAAAATATAGAATATAGGTGATTCAGTAAAATAGTAAAACACAACCATGTTACCAGTTTAAGATAGTAAGCTGATTAACTTATTTATGCATATCTAGATTTTTCTTGTTATTTGGGGTAATGTCTTTATGCAGTAATATATAAACTAGTTTAAATGTTAATTGTGATACATATACATGTAAGCGTATGAGTAAAGGATGACTGGTTGTCCAAAATATACCATTAAACATATGCCTTATTTAAACTTATTTCAATTTCAGTGTTGGTTTATTTGCTGTTTTATGCCATTGATTATTGTTTAAAATGACAGAAACAAACAGATTCATAAATAATTATATGAAATTGTACTTAATTAACTTCAATGCATTATCCTTCGTTCATTTACAGCAGAAATATGAACCTTCATCAGAGGTTTGATAAATCTAATGTTTGTATGCGTAGCCTCATCGCTCTAGTGAACGAGAAGGCAATCCTCGGGAACTAAATTAATGTTAATTAAGACAAAGTTAAATGTCAGTTACCATAATGAAACAGAAACATGTAAATATTAAGTAAAGCTACTTGAAGCTCATATTAGTCTTGATGATGATTATAAAAGTATGTCCACTGACTTTTGTTCGTAGGATTTTCATTTAAATGGACAGCAATCCATCAGTGATATCTTCATCAGTGGCTATTTACCTTTATATGTGTCAGGTAGTCATTTTATATAATCTAAATCAATAATAATGCTGTATTCTTTTACCTGCATGTCGAGAAACTGATAAACAATGCAATCATATATATTTTGAATTATAATTAGGCGAACATACTTTGTAATAATTATGTCTTTTAGAATAAATATTTTTCTGAGAAATAGGACTATAAGCAGATAATACGTTTTACTGCGATACATCCAAACTCATAATCCAAGGCATTGTTTTAAAAAATGGTTCTACATATCTTGAAAACATTTAACTAATATTGCTCTACCTGAGCCAATTTTCGACCTATGTGCGCACAGAGTATTCAGGATAATTAATATGAAAACCACAATTCAATTAGTATTATTTTTTATGCTGTTATATCTGGCCACATATCGTACTAAGTCGTACTTATGTCGCGCCATATCGTGCACACTCGAGCTCATAATAGTACAAACTCCTTTAGATTTGCACAAATCCCGATTAACACAAATCATAACGTACAAATTCAAGCGGAGCTTGGAGACATCTGTCAAGCTTTCCCATGATAATTCGTGGCCTTCTGCGAAGAATTCAGGCGAGCTAGCGTCATTTCGGGATACAATTGATAGTACCAAAGTATATGACTTGAATTTGTACGTTATGTCGAGGCAAACTCTGATGTCATTCCGTAACACTGTCAAATAAGAATTTAATGAGTTTCGAACTAATGTACAAGTAACTCTTGCTGTGTTGTAATACTCTCATAACTATTACCCCCATAATTTATTCCAGAGATTTCGTACATCTGTCAAGCTTTCCAACGAGAATTCGTGGCCTTCTGTGAAGAATTCTGGCGAGCTTGCGGCATTTCGGTATAAAATTGATATTAACAAAGTATGTGAATTTGTCTTTCTTTCATTCATAAACTTGAATTTTACCAATGTCTCCTTTCTGATGTCTTCAGTTTACAGCCCGAACAAGAACATGTCAAAGCACTTCTTCGAACAATGATTCGCTGAACCCCACAACACTATAAAGATTGCATAAATGTGTAACTGTGACTCATGCATGCATTGATTTGAACGGGGTCGGAAAGTATGCAACGTTGAATGGGACCATCTTAACGATGTTATCAAAGCATGTTTTGTGATCATTGCACAGTGTGATATTGCATCCTGCAATATATATGTCATGTTTGCCATTTGAAGAGTGTAGCGATTGGCTACAGATAATTATTCATTAAAGTAAAGTGCTTTCTTAACATTTCTTAGAAACATAATGTAGTTTCTTTAGGAAAGTTTATACACTTCGTGTACACGAAAATTATCTTTCAAAGATGCACTCTCACAGGTTCACAGTTTTGACTTTTGTTTTAGTATTGTCTCAGAACCACCTTCAATTCAATCCTTTTAGATAACTCACAATAGAACAGATCTCAAAGATGTGGGAAACTGCCGAAAAATTCATTTCTCTAAAAGCTTTAATAACACCTTTTGCCATGAAATATCATATTTCGAATGTTAATATGAAAAACTGTTATCTGATCTTTTACGCAAAGAATAGCTCATTTCAAGACTAAAGGTAAAATAAGTTGTCACAACGACCACTCTATGGAAGTGCAGCTTTAAAACTTAAAGAGTCCAAGTACTATGTAAGTTTGATATATATGAACGGAGGTGTAAGTGTAATTATCAGTACACAAAAAACAGTTACAAATATGTAGATTGGAAAAGTGCTCTGTCACAAAGAACAAGTTGCGATCTAAGTAAACCGTTAATGAACCATTTGACTCGTCGATTGTATGTCATATAATAAAAACCCTGGTACAAATAAATCTCCGGCACTCAGATCCCACCGATACGGCTAATCTACTTCCAAGCTCAATTCAGACTTCGACGTATTTTAGCGCAACCATTCATCGGTAATGCTTTATATCTTAAGATGCCAAATCTTTTTTTTTTCTTGTGGAAATTCGTTATGTCTTGATATTACTAAATGAATACATTAAACTATCAAGATGATATATTACATTCATGAATATTCAGCGAAACAAAACAACTGTTATGCCTTCGCGAAAGGGAATGCTCAACTCCACAGTAGTTTCGGCTTTGTAGCATTCATCAGATAACTCAGGACAAAAGTGTTTGCAATGAGACACACGAAGCTGAGGTAGACATTAAAAACAAATTGTTAAAAGTAGTTATTTCGACTGCATGTATTAAAAAAATATATCATTTAACAACAATGTTACCAATTCTTCTCTGAATTGTAAATAGGATAAAACCTAAAAAACATATTTTTTACAATCCAAACAAATACATTGTTACTATCGTACTACACTTATCGATCACTGTTTATACATGTTCATGATGTATTATCAAAGCCTTATACTTAATTTCCTAATACAGTCATTTATACAATTGGAAAATAAAGTAAATGAGTTTCGTAAAATCATAATTCAACAATAAAACGACCTCGTGATAATATTTTTTATCTTCAAGCTAACCTCTCTTATTGTTATGCAATATTAGTTCAGATATAAAGTGCATTAAGAAACGTTATGAGAATCAACTACTCTGCCTCAAAGTGTTCCAGTGCACTTCTGGAAGAAGGTTAATTCTATGAACGTCCCATGATGTGCATAAGGGCATTGCAATTCAATTGCTATTACGGGATCATTAATGGACTTAATCTCTGTCTGATTAGGTTAGAATTTATTAAGTAATTACTTTGTGAGTCTTTATGAAGCACTAATCACTTTAGCTACGTGTCGCTACTGTTGAACAGGATTAATAATACAATGTATACTTTTTATCATGTCTTTCATTTGGGAGAAACACTTGTATTCCTTAAGAAACAACTCATTCTGAAGGTTTTCCTTCTCCAACACGCTCAAAAAAAGGATTTGTCTGGAATCAGTTAACATGGCTTTTGCATTAACAAACAAGATGGTACTTCCGGTTCCAAGGTGTTGATATTGATCCACGTTCTATGGGAATGCGCTCAATGTAGGGTCGTTTTCAATAACCTTATTAGATTGACCTGAATCTAAACAGTAAAATCCCAGCATTTTCGTTTGAGGTTTAGATCTTTGACCTTACAAACAATCAACCTTTTGAATGGACTCATAGATGGATTTCTTGTAAAAGGTATAAGTACTATAGTATTAAATACTTATTTAGGACTAAGGCTTCTAAAGAGAACGTAATGGCACCATTTGGGCCAATTAATGCTTATTTGAAACCCATAGATACTCCTTTCCTGGATACTCATCAAGGAGCGCGATTCTCGGCCGTAAATGTATATCATTTTATCATTTTTATGCAAAAATGTAACGAGGAAATTTTACTTGTGCAATAACTAACCTACTGGTAACAGGCATACACGACTACTTCAAATAGTCTCCATCTTAGGGTTTTAGTGTTGTAGTTTCCCATGTGTTATTCTTAGGAATATGTATATATTCGTAAGAAAGATAAAAATTATGGAAGTATGTATATATTTTCATAGGAAATAAACCTTTAAGAGTCAAAATAGATTGCATTACTGTCAAGGCTGAAAACATATGAATATTTATGAGGCAAATGCAAAAAGCACTTTACTTTTTATATTTTAAAATTACTGATGCGATTACATTGAAAGCGAAAATCAAACACTAATACTTTTAAGGGACTATACACCAGACTGACACCAAAAAAAGATTTTTCTGGAACGAATCTCAGGACAATTATTTAATAAAATGTTTTACTCTTTGATATCATAATTGTAAAATAAATACCAAAATTAAAAAAAGTCGGAGACCGGGTTCGAACCGATGTCGCCAAAATTGCAATATTGGAATATTTAAGCTATATACCTAACTTGGCAATATCACGTGATAACATCGACAAGCCAGTCACGCATAATAATGAATTCTAATGGGTTTACATACCTAGTAATCTTTTTTAAATGGAAAAATACGAAAAAACTGTGAAAAATAAATTATTTGTAAACTATGTGGTACTTCAGTTAGTTAGTTTCAATGCATTGTACACATCGATACCAAGTTTATGTCAGTTTTCGACAATTTTTCTTTTTGTTTCGTTGTCATACGGTGTATAGACCCTTTAAGATAAATGGTGTGGTTGTGCTTCTTTCTCTTTCTTTGTTTGAGAGTTAATGTCCATCAGGCATTAGTATGACATTGTTTTGATTAAGGTGGAATCAAGAACAAGCATCTACATAAGAGGAAAATTTATCGATAAACCCGTTACATTGGGCATGACAATTCCTAAAATAGCTTGAGTAATTTGCATGAACCATATTGTTTTTTTAATCTTAATGTTAAAAAGGTGATCGTTTTGGACTCATAATCTAGACTTTATCTAATCAAGATTGGCATCTAGTCTCACTGACAATTTATCACTTTAACCTTTCGAAGCCGACTTAAGTAAACACTTTTCTCTATAAAATCTGTGAAAAAACTACGTAATTAAATACAATCACTGTAATTATGTCATCGATTTCGTTCACAAGTGAATTAAACCTAGAAGCACAGCAAGCAATAAAGCATGGTAATGAAATAGATCTTGCAAGTCAATTATATGCAAATCAAAGAGCCGTCCCGTAAATATTCCTAGGTTTTTACTGAGACAATATCGTTTTTTTTTAGGATTGTTTATTGAATTGGTGTGTATCATATTGGACACATCATATATATATGATCACAATTTAATCTATTGTGATCGCCCAATGTCCGGCGTCCGTTATCCGTCGTCCGCCGTCATTGTTATAAATGTAATGCAACTTCTTCTCTGAACAGAAACCGCATGGGCCAGATCATTAATATTTGGTATGCAGCCTCATGTGAAAGTTCTTTACCAAGATGCTTACAAATTATGTTCCTGAGGTAAAATGTGGTCACGCCCGGAGGTCTTCTGAAAGATTTTCGTCGCTTTGTTTCTACTGCACACAATAAATTAGTGTACAAATTTAATAACACCCATGCCACAACAGATAAGTCTACATGATATGTATTTATTGTATCGTGACCATGATTCATTAAGTTCCCCCGCAATATGTTGGAGAAAATGCACATGGACTTTATAAGACACAATAAGGTTTTAGAAACGTATGTGTTACATGGAACAGCCTTGCTGAGACAAAACATTGACAAACGTCTTTAGGATATCGGGTCGCTTTCTATATCACTCAATCTATTTTGAATTCTTAGTAGAGTAGTAAAACAATGCTAACAATTTGCAGCTTATAAAT
Source organism: Mya arenaria (assembly GCF_026914265.1). Taxonomy (NCBI): domain Eukaryota; kingdom Metazoa; phylum Mollusca; class Bivalvia; order Myida; family Myidae; genus Mya; species Mya arenaria. The sequence goes on from NC_069138.1 coordinate 54,274,304, forward strand.
TTGAAGCCAATTGCTTACAAGAAAAACTCATATCCTCTTCGCTTTAAAAGTTTAAAACAACATTTTGGGAACAAAAACACATTTCCAGATATGCTAGGATATTCAGTTGAAAAAATACAACAATTCACACATCGTTTGCACGTACTTCGCAAATTGTGTAAACGATGAGCAGTGTCTTGATATAAATTGTGTAAAAACTCAGCAGTGTCTTGATATAAATTGCTATGTTTACTATTAATAAAAGCTGGAACCGTCTCAAAATGGATTGATTTGCTACAGCTTGCGTAACTATTTTCTTGTCAGGAATTCCGTTAAATAATATAAGTTTTAGAAGCATGCGGAGTGTTTATATCCTTATCTGCTTCTCTGCAATTACTGCAGGTAAGTACGCAACAGTGTTGTTAATTAAGTAATATAGTGGAAACACAAACTGATTACTTGTTTAAACACCAATTGACTGTATACGTAATAATTTTATCTATATATTAATTTGCTTGCGTTTATATGAGTACAATTTCAAAATAAACGTGTACATGTGAGTTACTTATCATATTTACTATTTGTTCATTATATACAAAATTATTTAAGCGTTTGTTTATCTGCTGTTATAACATTTGAAAGAATGCTGCTTTAGAGGATTATTTTAGGAGCTGTAGAGCGTTTTCCAGCATCCACCTGCAACGCAGATATACCGTGATAATTAAAATAAAATTAGATAAAAGCAACATATCAATAAGTAATATATGATTTTTTTTTTGCAAACAAATGCCAATCACCCAATAAGCCCGTGTTTAACTCGCTTTTTTAGCACTTAGAGGAACTCATGTCTCACCGTATTGTATTATCTCGAAATAATAAACGTAATTTAACTTGTACAGAACCACACAGTCACTTGAATGATATTTTCCAAAAGCCAGTAACGTTGTCGAACAAGTATCAAAGGAGTTTATTATGTCCAAGTAACTTGTATGGTGTCGTCAAAGACTATGACCCCAAAGAAATTCCCTTCACCAGTACAAATATTTTCAACGAAAGTTGTTCCGATAATTCGTGGCTAAATTATTACGGGTTAGTCGGGAGTTAAAAAAACTCTTCAGTTAAAAAAACAAAAAAAACAAATATATATGTCAGAAAAATAATATGTAACATAGTGCATTGTTTAGAGTTTCGTTTTATCTGTGATTCACGCATGGCATTGATTGATTTGAACGGGTCAGAAAGTATGCTTAGTTTAATGGGACAATCATTACAATTAAATCGATGCTTGCTTTTATGTTTAGTGCACAATATGATATTGTATTTTACTTTAACTCCTGCAATATGTCATATGTGTTATTTGAGGACCTGCAATCGTTGGCTATAGATTATTACTCATAACGTTAAGTGCTTTCTAAATACTTTGGAATAGAATGTAGTCTCTTTACAAATATTGATGGGTTTTTTATATAATAAAGATATTAATTAACGATAGAGATATGAACGCATGTAAATGTTCAATAGTTACAAACATGTAGACTCAAAAGAACACCTTGCAAGCTAAGTAAACCGTTTGTGCACTCTTTGTCCTGTGGAGTGTATGCAAAGCAATGAAATGGCACGCAAACAGAAACATCCTTTCAGGAAGAATAACCTTAAAGCACTTCTATGTTCAAGCCGTAACGCTGCAGACTTTATATAACACAACCATGTATTAAACAGGATGCAGTATTTTACGACATATTCTGGGGCATTAGAGATGTTATAGGTATAGCAAATTTAGATTTTTTGGTCTGCAATGGGAGAGAACACTTTGCAGCTATTGTTCTCAAAAATGAAGAAAACAAGAGAATAATTGATTATTTCAATATAATAAGGTTATCATTTTTAGATGTCAAGTTAATTATGATTTGTAGTCAAGATGTTTAAATATTACCAAATAACATACAATTTACGAATGATTTTAATATGTTTGACCTGTTTATATTGGGTAATGATTTTATAGTATTTAAGAGATGTTTGTTAAAAATTGCAGTTTTTTTGAAAAAGTTGAAAAAAAAATGTTTGCATTATTTCTGTATACTTAAAAACCGGTATAGCATCACATGGGGGAGAGCTTCTTCTTTTATACATCTATTATGTGCATGACAAAATTGAATGCAATTTATCAACTTTATCTCTATTACGGTAAATTGCAATGCACTTCCGGAATACAATCAATGCACTGAAAGTTGTATCTCTCATAATGCAATTAAGAGGTCGCTATGGCCATTATAATTCAATTGATGTAGCCGAATCATTCGACGTGAATAATTCTCGGTTAAAGTCTTGCAGTAACTGTGTGTAAAATACCAATAATATTCATCAATATCGCAATTTAGTAATGCTACTTGCATAAAAGTAACTATGTGGACTCTTCCTATTGGAGCAGATTTAGTCTAAAAAAACAGTTACAATCCAGTGCATATCATTTCACGTCTGATCGTACTTTCACAGATAGGATATACATTTGTCTCTCTGTTTTCGACTGAGATAAGCGTTGGTGTTTGAGGGTGTTTTTCTTGTCGATATTTGGACCATTTCCAGTACAAAAAAACCAATACGTTTTTCATTAGATTTATCAAACCTCTGATGAAGGTTCATATTTCTGCTGTAAATGAACGAAGGATAATGCATTGAAGTTAATTAAGTACAAATTCATATAATTATTTATGAATCTGTTTGTTTCTGTCATTTTAAACAATAATCATTGGCATAAAACACCAAATAAACCAACACTGAAATTGAAATAAGTTTAAATAAGGCATATATATATAGAAGACTGTTCGTATTTTTTTTTCAAATCATTTGGTTAAGTTTTTTCTATAGCATATTTATTTATTGTTGATTTCTTTTATTCTTATTTTATAAACCTCATGTTTCATTCAATGATGGAATCATTATGACACTTTATAAAGAAATAGTTTTTAACCCTGAATTTCCTTTAAATAACAGCAAAGTACCTACTACGACTGGAATTATTCGATGGTGTGTGCGTTAAGTACATTGTCTTACTTTATTCGCCATTGTTTGCTGCTGATGCTGGCTTACTTTGAAATTAATTTTAAAAATGGGACAAATGCGAGTACATATACGCTGGTTTAAAACCTCAGTGTTCCAGTGCACTCGTGCCAAGGCGGTATCGATAAAGCTATTCTGATGCCGATGTGGACATTCTGTGATGTTTGTACGACTCGTGCATCTCGTTCGGTATATTTTAGACCCTATCCTTGTGACTCTCAACGGGGTTATAACTTAAATAGTTGACAATGGGATTGTTCCTTTAGTTGTTATTATTATTATTGGCCATAAGGCGTGTTTCTGGTTATTTTGGAAACAATCCTTGCATTTAAATTAAAGCGAAACTATCGCTAAAATCATCGAATTTGGTATGTAACATCATTAAATAACTCGAGAACTTGAACTTCTGCATGAGTTTGAAGGTATTTGCCATTTGAACACAAATTGCGCGAACCATATTGTTTTGACACCGAAAGTGAAAAGGGATCGTTCGGACGCATAAACTATACCTTATGTAATCAAGATTACCATCTGTGCGTATATAAAACTAGACATTGGCCAATGAAATAATTCTAGCTTTCAAAGCCTGACTTAAGTTTACACTTTTCTGCATAATTTCGAAAACAAACATAAATAAATAAAAAAAAACAGTCACTACTTGGGTTCGAATTTCTTTTATATGAATTCAGCAAGCAATAAAGCATGAGAGTAAAATAAATATTGCAGGTCAATAAAATGCAAATCAAAGAACCCTTCCCGTAAATATTCCACATTTTATTAAGGCATTATCGCTTTATTAGGACTGTTTATTGATTTGATGTGAATCATTTTGGACACATCTTATCAATAGACTTACAGTATGATCGTATTTGTAAATATATTTTTGTTAGTCGCAAACATAATAATAGAAAGATTAAATACTCCTGCCATGTAGTTCAAAACAGAATGTTCGACTGGACTTTTGAGATATGGTTCATTTGATTGTCTTACAAGTATTATAAAAAATATAAGAACTTTACATAAACAGTTTCAACGAATGATTTATGCATTGGTGTTATACGCATATACAATTATACAAGTTGCTTCCAGCAATATAGTTGTTATAAAAATACAATTAAGGTCATATATAGACGGCAACACATCTCAGTTGGCTTTTTCCTTTCGTTTCTTACTACATTTTACAATTACGTTCAACTTATAAACAATTTTTTCTTATATATAGCAACCAATAACTAATTACTTTGTAAACCGTACCTTTTATAATGCATTTTGCTTGATGCAAACAGAAAGACTGGTATATGAATTAAACTATATTCAGGTTTAGAGTTGAATTCGTTCTCAGAATGTACTGCATTCTTGCTTTTGACACTACTGCAAAGTCTTTCTCCGAATCGCAAAAAATGGCCAGATCAGCATGAATTCCTTAAATCTCTGACACGGTAGTTATTTCAAATTAGTGACGGCAACTAATCTAATCATAGTATGGGTTTTCTTTGTTTATAATAACTATATTTTGTTTATCAGATTAGTTAATCAGATTAATACTGTTACATTCAATGCTATTTCATACCGTTTGATCACGTGATTAAATACCTAAAAAATGAAAGCTTGAAATACATTTAAGTTCAATTCAACTGTACAATACAATTCACTTCAAACCTTACAACTTAAATGGATTTCAAATTTAAAAAACTATTCTTTATGAATTTGTTCATTTGTGAAGCTGTAGGTAATTGGCCTTTAATAAAGGATTTTAGGTGGGAATATTTTTTCTTGTCTTCGATTTTCCTGAAACAAGCCCAAGATACAAGTACTGTAGAACAACGTGAGTAAAGCTGCACTCTCACAGATTGACCATTTTGACAACTCTTTCTTTTATTTTTTTGTCTTGGAATGAACCAATCTTTGCGTAAATATCAGGAAAACAGTGAAATAAAACTGGTGACAACATATCAGATCGCAGTTTTTCATATTTCGGTTCGAAAATTGATGTTTATGGCTAAAAGCATTAAGAAAAATGTATAAAACATCAATTTTTGATTATAAATAAGAAAACATGCGATCTGAGTTTTTGTCAGTAGTCTTATTTCACTGTTTTCCAGACGTACGCAAAATTTCGCGACTTCCAAGACAAAAATTAAAAAAAAAAAGTTGTTAAAACGGTCAGTCTGTGAAAGTGCAGCTTTAGTATTTATGAACAGGACTTTATTGACCCTTGTATTGTTCAACTTCAACTTCGACACCCGATCGATTCACGAATATAACACCCTCCCGAAGATTAAGCAATCTGTGAAATATCTATAGAGTAATGAATACAGGCTCTTTGTCTTTGACCTGGCGCTGCTTTTGGAGTTGCTACGTTACTGAATTAAGAATTTCGCGGCATTGTTTCTCTCCCATACAATAAATTATGCTACAAATTTAATTAACATCCGCGTCACAACAGCTTAGTTACATGATATTTATTTATCGAGCAAGTATCGTGACCATGATTCATTTAGTTCCCCCACGAAGTATTGGAGAAATGTTCTTGGACTTTATGAGACACAATACAATTTCAGAGAGGTGTGTGTTAAACATGGAATAGCCTTGCTGAGACAAGACGCTGACAAACGTCTTACGAATATCGTTACACACCACTTTAAATATTCAGAATTCTTAGCAGAGTAGAAAGACATTGTAAAGTAAAGTAAAATCCTAATGGTTTAAGCCAATTGCTAAGAAGAAAACCACTATCGGAACGTGCTCCTCAAAAAGTTAAAAACAATACTGCAGGAACAAATTAAATACTCTAGATGTGCTAAGAAGTTTACACGGACAAAACCAAAAATACACATCGTTTGCACGTACTTCGCAAACTGTGTAAACGCTGAGCAGTGTCTTAATATAAATTGTGTAAACACTTAGCAGTGTCTTAATATAAATTGCTATGTGTACCATTAATAAAAGCTGGAACCGTCTCGAAATCCATTGATTTTTCTCGAGCTTGCGTAACTATCTTATTGTCAGGAATTCCGTTAATAAGAAAAGTTTCAGAAACATGCGGATTGTTTATTTTCTTATCAGTTTCTCTGGAATAAGTGCAGGTTAGTAGACAATTGACGCTATACGTTTTGTTATTATAGAAAGTCTTTTAATTCGCTTGGGTTTATATGATTTTTTTTATTTTATCGTAATAATTAAATTAAAAGCGTACCTTTGAATTATCATATATCCTCTTAGTTCATACATGTAAAGGAACTTGGGTTTTCTTGAATGTACGAGTAAATGAGGTGTAATATTAAACTGGTCAGAATGCATTGTATATTTAATTTGCTATTAAATATCAAATGTTATGTAATAAAAAATATATATTTCAGTGTTTATTTATTTGCTGTTTTAGCAATTGCACGACTATTGATTTCAAGGGCAGAAAAAAGGCTCATGAATGTATATTACTGTACTTTCTTAACATACATGTATCGTTCTTCATTAATAAACAAGAGAAATACGTTAAGTCATGGGTATCAATGCGCGTGACAATAATACCTATTCAATGGGAATTAACTGTTAGTTACCTTACAGGTAATAAAGTTTTGGCGAATTTAAAGTGACACTCTTATTCAATATCAATACATACACATATATAACAAACAAAAAATATGAGTTATAAAACTTTAAGTACTTACTAAACAATGCAATTATGGAAAATATTTATTACTGAAAACAAGTTTTAATCGTGTAGTAAATATCTGAAAACGCAAAAATATTAAATAATTGGTGAGTTTCAAAAGATTTACTGATATCATCTATCGTCTCATAAGGTAAAAATACCCTGTTTTCTGCACATTTATTTCAAATTAAACTCAGTATCCTTCATGAGAACCATTGTTTTTGACATTTATCCACCCTCTATAGTTTATAAGAACACTTGTGTTAATTGTGGTAAATCTTGAAGTCATGGTGACAAATAGCCATACTCATGCTGAAGTACATTTACTCTTCAAAATGGGCATTAATGAATATATTCTTAACAACCCTTAATGGAGAGTATAGCACATCGACTCACGAAGGTCAATTTAAGCCCGCAGAAAGTGTTCAAATCTATACAAATGAACATGATTAACCGAAACGCTTTTATGATATGATCAAATACCAGTTTTTGATAATGTAATTACAGGAATCAATGAGTTGAAATGAGAAGCCATCAAGTACTGTGTAACGTATGTTCTCGCCTATGCCGGTTGTCATAAAGCCGCAGACTAATCATTGTGACAAAGCATGCCAAAGGGAATAATATCATACAAATAAATGCCTTATAATTGTAGTGTGCGTAATTTATGTGGATCCGGAAGTATCTTTTAACAGCCTTTTTGGAGCTGCAACCTTTTCCAGCACCCATTTTCAACAAAGATATACTTGGATATCTAATATCAAAACAAGACATCGATAAGGTTTATTTTAAATAAGTTTTGTAAAATTGCCATATTACCCGGGCCTCTTTCGTCATCATCATATCGTACTAAGTCGTATTCATGTCGCACCATAACGGAATCACTCGAACTAATATTAGTACCCCTTTTAACTCGAACAAAACCGCAGTAACTGGAATCATATCGCAAAAAGCCAATCTTATTGAAGGATTGTCAAACTATTGTCCAAGTAACTCGTGCGGTGTCGCCAAAGACTCGTTACTATGACCCCCAAAATTTTCCAGTATTTGTCCAGCAGCACAAATATGTTCACCAAACGTTTATCTAATAACTCGCGGCTATTTTCGGCGATTTCTGGCGAGTTTGCGACATGTCGGGGTAAATGTTCAGGTTTGAAAAATATACGTACATTTACATTTTCTCATTATTAAACATAAATTTGCTGATGTATCTTCAGTTTATAACATACACAAATATTTACGTCGCTATAATATTAAGGTAACGTAGTACATTGAATACAGTTTCGTCGAATCTGAGACTCATGCATCTATTGATTTGAACGTGGTCGCAAAACATAACAAGTTTAATGGGACAATTCTTACGATGAAATCAATGAATGTTTTTGTATTCATTACTCAATATGATATTGTCTTTTAATGAAGCTCCTGCAATATGTCATGTTTGCCTTTGAAGACTGTCATTATTGGCTACATATTATTACTCATAACATTAAGTGCTTTCCTCAATTTGCTATCAAAGCTTAACCCTAGAAAAAGGCCTGATAAGAAACACGTAGTACACAACCGTATTTCTTTAAAGCTGCACTCTCACAGAATTACCATTTTGATAACTCTTCATTTTTTGTCTTTGAACGAGCCAATTTTCGCCTTGATATCTGCAAAATAGTGCGATTAGACTGCTGATAATAGATCAGATCGTAGATTTTCATCTTTCTGTTCGAAAATTAATTTTAATGCTAACGCTTTTAAGAAAAATGCATAAATCATCAATTTTTGAACTTAAATATGAAAATCTACGATCTGATTTTTGGTCAGCAGTCTTATATTACTGGTTTCCATGCATTTTCGCATAAATTGGCTTGTTCCTAGACAAAAAAGTTGTCAAACGTTATATCTGTGAGAGTGCAGCTTTATCACTGAAGTTGGAAAAGCGATCGTTTAGTAGTATAATTTACATCTTCTGTAATCAACTTAAACCAGTCATTGGTCAACGAAAAAAATCGAGCTTTCGAATCCAAACTTAAGTAAACGTTTTTCTCCACGTATTTCCAAAAGAAAAACAATTAAATACAGTCACTCTATATGTTCGATTTTCTTTCACAAATGAATTCAGCCAGAAGGACAGCGAGCAATAAAGCATGAGAATGAAATAGATCTTGCAAGTCAATTATATGCAAATCAAGGAACTGTCCCGTAAGGGAAATATTTCTCTGCTCTTATTTAGGAATCAGCAGCGCTTTATTTAGAGGATTTTTGTTATTTGGTTTGAATCATATTGGCATCGACAATAAACGTATTATATGATCGCATTATATGATCGCAATGTATGATCGCATTATTTTAATCCATTGTTTGTGCTCGCAATTATTTAAAGATGCACTCTTACTCCCAAATAAGATTTACCACAATTAAAAATATTGGTTTGATATTTCAAATAGGATGAATAAATGTCGAAAACAATGGTTCTAATGAAGAACACCGAGTTGAATTTGAAAGAATTGAGCATAAAACACGGTATTTCTACCTTATGAGACTAAAGTAGACCACATTAAATCTTTAAAGTGACACTCTTATTCAAAATCAATACATACACATGTAAAACAATCATAAGTTTTGAATAATACACCCTCAACTACTTACTAAATGATGCATTTATGAAAAATATTTATTACCATTAACAATATCATGACCGTGTATTTAACAGCTGAAAACGCAAAACTATTAAATGATTGGTGAATACTCAAAGATTTACTATGATCTACTATCGTCTCATTAGGTAGCAATACCGTGTTTTCTGCACATTTCTTTTCAATTAAACTGGCTATCCTTCATAATCATCATTGTTTTCGACATGTGTACATCCTTTTTGGTATATTAAAACAATTGTATTAAATATGATAAATCTTATTTGGGAGTAATAGTGCATCTTTAAGCATTCACCAATCATTTCATATTTTTGCGCTCTCTGCTATTAAATACAATCTTATTATCAGTAATTAACATTTTCCATAAATGCATTATTTAGTAAGTATTTAAAGGTCTATCAGTCAAAATTGATGTTTGTCATACATGTGTATGTATTGATTTTGAATAAGAGTGTCACTTTAAAACTATAAAACTGACTCATATGTTGCTTGAAATGATGCTTGACTAGATAGTCAATATATGGCCCCTTTGGCCAGGCTGCATTTGGTATTACTGTCAATGAACAAAATTGCATGATTGGATTAACTTTGTGCTTTCTGACGATCAGCGAACTGGCATGACGGTCTGTCTATCTGAATGAATTTATTTGAATTGCATGTTGTTGTTTTTGTTTTTCATTCAAAGCATGCAGATAAACAGAGCTGTGTCATCTGGTTCACTTAATGAACGATGTAATTGTTTTGGACACTTAATCAATTACTATGGCAGTTTGCGAACAGTAATTATTTTCAAATGTGCCATGCGAGCACAATTTCAGATATAATGGTGTATTCTAAATACTCATCTTGAAGCAGTTTAGGTTTTGGTTTTTGGTCTCTAGCAAACAAAGGCTATTTAAGTGTACCTTCTAGTAACTGGTGCGTTTGAATCGTGTCAATACAGATTCCATATTTTCTGCCAAACGGACATTATTATCCCATTCATATCTTTAAGGAACATGATGATGATGATGATGATGATGATGATGATGATGATGATGATAATGATGGTGGTGATGATGATGATGATGGTGGTGGTGGTGGTGATGATGATGATGATGATGATGATGATGATGATGATGATGATCTATACCCACCGAGACAACTGCAGATACCAAAAGAAACCTTGTAAAAGAGATCCGCCCCTCTGCATTTCATAATTGACAGCATGCTTCTTTCTTCCAGTTATTGTAGTGACTGAGCTTTGCCTTACTAGATGTCGCTTATAGGTGGCAATGACTGAAACACTTTAAAGTTCGCATACGACTTATTACATTTCTTTGCAAAAAAGGGTATTCCTTAATTGCTTCAGTAGCAGGTGGGGATAGACTATGCATAGACTGCAACTGCAGATTCATGACAGAAACCATGGAAACAATGTGAACGGATCTCGCACAATCCTTGAAAGGCGAATATTCCACATGTTGTGTGGGTGAAGTATGCCTAAGGTTTCAACTGCAGGTTCTTGGCAAAAACAATGTGAAATGTATTTAGAACATTCTTTGAAAGGCGAATCTTTCAGTGACGGGTGTGGATAAACTTTGCCTACAGAAAATAAAAAAAAAAAAAATGTGTAAGGGATCCAGTACATTCTTAGTACATTCCCAGTTAAGGCGAATTTGTATTACGCATACCATTGTCTATCTTTCAGTTACCGGTTTAGATGAACTATGTCCACCGAGGCAATTGCAGATTCCACAGGGTCGTGAATGTCAGAAACCCTGTGAAAGGGACCGCGACTGTCGATCACGCCGGAAAGCATGCAGATGCGACGGAATATGCGGACGGAGCTGCATTCGCGCTGGTAGGTTATTACGTGTGCCAGATAAAGTAAGATATGATAAAAAAATATATAAGATCCGGTTGGGTGAATTTTAAACAAGATATATCACAATAATATGTGTAGTTTATTCTAATTTACTGTTTTGCATTGTGTAGATATGGAAAAAAGTGGTGATTGCCTTTGATTTCACAGACATTATAAAAATAAGTTAATAAATGTGTTAATCCTTATCTCGCTTTACAGTATGAATATTTGAAAGTTAAATCAAAGCATTAGTAAATAAATTGCTCATGCGAACGTGTGTTATAGCTGATTTGGTTATATTAATACGATTCGAGTTCATCTTATAATAGGTAAAGATAAAAATATGTATCACTACTAAGGAAAGGCACATATTGATTTTGAATTTTTAAAGATTATATATTATTTAGTACATCGAACACTATGATCTTTTTAGACATTTCGTTTGCCATTAACTTTTTATCGAATGTCGGTATGCTTTAAAGTACGAGTCATATCAAAATCAACATTTTGTTGCAAAAACTAAATATCACAATCCATTAAAACCACAACATTAAAATCATTGTCAGTTGTGAAATCTGCAAATACACATGTTCTCCTAAAATCATTAAAAACCGAGTAATTTCGGAAAAAAAAACATCATTAAACAGTAAGTAATTCAAGAACATGTTAACTCGAAAACAAAAGCATTTATTTAGAACTAGTTGACAAGGATACAGAATTACTTTATTTCTTCCACTGAACAATATCGTACCATCTTTGCCTTAATCTTATTTAAAGCTGCTCTCTCAAAGATTTAATGTTTTGACAACTTTTTTATTTTTTGTCTTGGAACGAGCTATTTTTGCGAAAATTAATGGAAACAAGTGTTATAAGACTGTTGACAAAACATTAGATCGCAGATATGTATATTTAAGTTCGAAATTAATGTTTTATGCAGTTTTCTTAAACCGTTTGTAACGGTTTAAGCCATTAAACATTTGATTTCGAGCGGAAATATACAAATCTGCGATTTGATCTTTTGTCAGCAATTATTGGTTTGCAGATATTTATGTTGGCACCGCTCTGCCATCACATGTATTGACTTAAAACTTATTGACTGGAATGTTACACTGTTTTTCGAAACCTCTAATTTAAAGATTTAAAGCGTTCTTCGGGACATTAATTATTCTTATTTTATTAGGACAGTTCATTTTTTATTATTCCACCAATTTCTTGTCTGCGTTAAATCCATTTAAAATTCTTTTGTTAGCCATTATTTGATAAATATTTAGCATTTTGTACAAACATTTGCATAGCTTTTAAATGCTGTAAACACAGATTGAAAAGCAAGTGTGTAACCATGATTGCGAACAAATATAATTTACGTTCAAAGTTGTGTTACACAAGATTGTCATTTTGTATAATATGCTCTGCAAAATCATATATAGAAAACGAAATATCGTAACTTTCTCCAGAATTTTTTTTATCTTGTGATTTTACACATTTTCTTACTATAACTGGATCAGTTGAGTCAACAACCATCTTTGAAAGTATTTGTTTTCTTCATTTTAGGCACGGAATGTGTAGTGCTAAATCATATTCCGAATGGTCTCGTGGATATGCGCCCGAACAACAAATTTGGTGCCGTGGCCCAGTACGCTTGTAACGAAGGTTATAAACTACGGGGTGATCCAGCACGAGTTTGCCAAGGTGACGAGCAATGGAGCGGCACGGAACCACAATGTTTCCAGGACCTTACAGGTATGGTATTATAGTTGTCACATTCTGGAGCCGTTACCAAACATACTTGTAACAAATGCTAAAAGCAAACTGCTTGGTGGTTCAGCATGAGTTAAGGTATGGTTTAACATGTTATATGCTGGTGCTGCTGTCGAGTACGCATGATACAAAGGTCTCAAACTGCCTTATGGTCCGGCGAGATTTTGTCAATGTACGAGCAATCGAGCGGAACGGTTTCCAGAAGATTCAAGGACTTGTGTTGTACTCTTGTACTTCGGGGTCCGCAAATAATACATGCAGTCAACATACATGATGGTATATATATATATCTAATGTTCTACAGCAAATCCATGTAAAGCAAAAAGGTAACGCTGTTAATGGTGAACCAATGTGTCAATGTAAAATGCTTGATAGACGTATACAAGCATATACAAATTCAACTCATTTTGTTTACTTAAAAACGGCCACCCTCTCCATCCTTTATGATACTTGTATGCCATGTTGGAGGGCGTAATATTTGTGTTGGTCCTTACATTAACTCACATATCGGAACAGAGGTGTAAAGGTTCAGTAACTAGCATGCGGATACATTACACCGCTGTTCACTTATTCCGCACGTCTGTTAATGAACGTTGACATTAGCAACATGGTACAACGCCTTAACAGAAACTTGTGAAAACGTTACAGTATAAAATCTTAACATGTATATTTCAGAAAAGGTTATCTGCTCGGCACCCCCTGAAATACCAAACGCCGTGCACAACGGCTTTATTGACCAGAACGCGTTCGAGATCGGCAAGATGCTTCAGTATGAATGTCTGCCAGATTTCCAAATGAACCGTGATGGCGTGACAAGGGCCTGGTGTGTCAAAAGTGGGGAGTGGGTGGGGCCGACTATGACGTGTACTAGGAAAGGTGAGGACTTCGAGACCTTAAAGGTTATGTCTGCGTTTTTATGATGTCACTAAGAATCGATTGGCTTTAACTTATCGAAGGAGTCTAGATACTCTTTACCACCAGCAACAAAATGGCTATGTTGTCGTATAACGGTGACATACAACGAGAAGCTTAGATTTAAGTTGTGCGTTTTGAATATTCCAAACACATGCCTATAAATTAAAAAGTACGTGTTTAAAAAACTTTTAAAAGGAAATGTTTAAACAAGATAATTGGCATAATCAGGTGAGTCAGAAATCGGCAAAAACCTCTGAGAAAATATTTACCGAATACATTGACCTTTAAAGCAATGTGCAGGAAACTCATGTATTATCAAACTCCAGTAAATTGTCTTACGATCAATACATTATATGCACTTAATTGTTTGATTACATGGTTTAATCTTCATTTGTATTTAAACTTGAATAGTACAATTCAAAACTAAATAAACAAGCCCAGTAGTCAATATTTAAAATCAACCCAGTTTAGAGGCACAAGGCAAGTTTTGATTTGACATAATGAACTCACTTGCATCAACAACCTTAGGGGCGTGGTGTCCACGTCTTCAAGACATTGACAATGGATGGGTGGAGCAGGACACAACAACGTCACAAGGGGGCATCGCCAGGTACGCGTATCAACAAATGATAGTATTTAATAGAAGTAATGGTAAATTCAAATTTATCGATTATTTTTCACGTTGACCCTTTTTGTTATATGCCTTTCCATTTATTTTACTATATCCTTTTCTATATCCATTTCTATACCAAATCCGTATCAGCATAAATGTATGTGTTGAGTGCTACCTTTTATAGACAGATTATTATATGAGTTTTTAACAATAAAAACTAAACTATTTAGTTCAATTTTTTTCTGGAACGTACTATTTTTTCTGAAAAAAATATTTTGAATGTATTCAATTGCTGATTTTTGCTAATATTCAAGAAAATGCACAAAATCATTAAAGAGATTGAGTTATGACGTCATTTCCGACATGGAAATTCCGGGAAATGTCGTGTCAAGTTTAAATGCAGTTTTGATGACCAAAATCCTCGAAACATCTTAAGTCCCTTATAACAGGATCAAGCTCAGCACGCTATTTTTGATTTGGTATGAATTGTGTAATATTCTCTTTTTAAAAAGGTTTAAAGCTGCACTCTCACAGATTGAACGTTTTGACAACTTTTTTTTTATTTTTTGTCTTTGAACGAGCCAATTTATTCGAAAATGCATGAAAACCAGTGATATAAGACAGCTAATAAAAAACAAATTCCAGATTTTCATATTAAGTTCAAAAAATGATGTTTTACGCATTTTTCTGAAATCGTTAGTAACGCTTTTAGCCATAAAACATTAATTTTTTAACAAAAATATGAAAATCATCAAACTGATCATTTGTCAGCAGCCTTAAATCACTGGTTTGCAGACATTAACGCAAAATTGGCTCATTCCAAGACAAAAATAAAATTAAAAAAAGTTGTCAAAACGGTAGAGTGAGAGTGCAACTTTAAAATATTGTAACAAAAATGTGAAGAATGCCTCGTGTAATTCAAATCAGCTTGATGATTATACACATAAGTATTTTAAATGTCTTAAAATTGAGTGAACAACAATCACACAGTAAAAAAGTATATTTCTTAGTGCAATATCGGTCTCAATGGTTTGAAGATAAAGGGCCTAAATCTTACTCTTCGAAGAAACAAACGTCATATGTTTTATATATGTATACCCTGACACATAAATAAGAAATAGAAATGCATCAACTTTGACAAGACATGCAATTTGTTGAGTCTAAATCGCCCGAATCTGTACACATATAACAGCTGCGAATCTGTACACATATAACAGCTGCGAATCTGTACACATATAACAACTGTGAATCTGTACACATATAACAGCTGCGAATCTGTACACATATAACAACTGCTAATCTGTACACATATAACAGCTGCGAATCTGTACACATATAACAGCTGAGAATCTGTACACATATAACAACTGCGAATCTGTACACATATAACAACTGCGAATCTGTACACATATAACAGCTGCGAATCTGTACACATATAACAACTGCGAATCTGTACACATATAACAGCTGCGAATCTGTACACATATAACAGCTGCGAATCTGTACACATATAACAACTGCGAATCTGTACACATATAACAGCTGCGAATCTGTACACATATAACAGCTGCGAATCTGTACACATATAACAGCTGCGAATCTGTACACATATAACAGCTGCGAATCTGTACACATATAACAACTGCGAATCTGTACACATATAACAGCTGCAAATCTGTACACATATAACAGCTGCGAATATGTACACATATAACAACTGCGAATCTGTACACATATAACAGCTGCGAATCTGTACACATATAACAACTGCGAATCTGTACACATATAACAACTGCGAATCTGTATACATATAACACCTGCGAATCTGTACACATATAACAGCTGCGAATCTGTACACATATAACAGCTGCGAATCTGTACACATATAACAGCTGCGAATCTGTACACATATAACAGCTGCGAATCTGTACACATATAACAACTGCGAATCTGTACACATATAACAGCTGCGAATCTGAACACATATAACAGCTGCGAATCTGTACACATATAACAACTGCGAATCTGTACACATATAACAGCTGCGAATCTGTACACATATAACAGCTGCGAATCTGTACACATATAACAGCTGCGAATCTGTACACATATAACAACTGCGAATCTGTACACATATAACAGCTGCTAATCTGTACACATATAACAGCTGCGAATCTGTACACATATAACAGCTGCGAATCTGTACACATATAACAGCTGCGAATCTGTACACATATAACAACTGCGAATCTGTACACATATAACAACTGCGAATCTGTACACATATAACAGCTGCGAATCTGTACACATATAACAGCTGTGAATCTGTACACATATAACAGCTGCGAATCTGTACACATATAACAGCTGTGAATCTGTACACATATAACAGCTGTGAATCTGTACACATATAACAGCTGTGAATCTGTACACATATAACAGCTGTGAATCTGTACACATATAACAGCTGCGAATCTGTACACATATAACAGCTGCGAATCTGTACACATATAACAGCTGCGAATCTGTACACATATAACAGCTGCGAATCTGTACACATATAACAGCTGCGAATCTGTACACATATAACAGCTGCGAATCTGTACACATATAACAGCTGCGAATCTGTACACATATAACAGCTGCGAATCTGTACACATATAACAATTGCGAATCTGTACACATATAACAGCTGCGAATATGTACACATATAACAACTGCGAATCTGTACACATATAACAACTGCGAATCTGTACACATATAACAACTGCGAATCTGTACACATATAACAACTGCGAATCTGTACACATATAACACCTGCGAATCTGTACACATATAACAGCTGCGAATCTGTACACATATAACAGCTGCGAATCTGTACACATATAACAGCTGCGAATCTGTACACATATAACAGCTGCGAATCTGTACACATATAACAACTGCGAATCTGTACACATATAACAGCTGCTAATCTGTACACATATAACAGCTGCGAATCTGTACACATATAACACCTGCGAATCTGTACACATATAACAGCTGCGAATCTGTACACATATAACAACTGCGAATCTGTACACATATAACAACTGCGAATCTGTACACATATAACAGCTGCGAATCTGTACACATATAACAGCTGTGAATCTGTACACATATAACAGCTGTGAATCTGTACACATATAACAGCTGTGAATCTGTACACATATAACAACTGCGAATCTGTACACATATAACAACTGCGAATCTGTACACATATAACAGCTGCGAATCTGTACACATATAACAACTGCGAATCTGTACACATATAACAGCTGTGAATCTGTACACATATAACAGCTGTGAATCTGTACACATATAACAGCTGCGAATCTGTACACATATAACAGCTGCGAATATGTACACATATAACAGCTGCGAATCTGTACACATATAACAGCTGCGAATCTGTACACATATAACAGCTGCGAATCTGTACACATATAACAACTGCGAATCTGTACACATATAACAGCTGCGAATCTGTACACATATAACAGCTGCGAATATGTACACATATAACAACTGCGAATCTGTATACATATAACAGCTGCGAATCTGTACACATATAACAGCTGTGAATCTGTACACATATAACAGCTGCGAATCTGTACACATATAACAGCTGCGAATCTGTACACATATAACAGCTGCGAATCTGTACACATATAACAGCTGCGAATCTGTACACATATAACAGCTGCGAATCTGTACACATATAACAACTGCGAATCTGTACACATATAACAGCTGCTAATCTGTACACATATAACAGCTGCGAATCTGTACACATATAACACCTGCGAATCTGTACACATATAACAGCTGTGAATCTGTACACATATAACAACTGCGAATCTGTACACATATAACAACTGCGAATCTGTACACATATAACAGCTGCGAATCTGTACACATATAACAGCTGTGAATCTGTACACATATAACAGCTGCGAATCTGTACACATATAACAACTGCGAATCTGTACACATATAACAGCTGCGAATCTGTACACATATAACAACTGCGAATCTGTACACATATAACAGCTGTGAATCTGTACACATATAACAACTGCGAATCTGTACACATATAACAGCTGCTAATCTGTACACATATAACAGCTGCTAATCTGTACACATATAACACCTGCGAATCTGTACACATATAACACCTGCGAATCTGTACACATATAACAGCTGCAGGAGATTTCGGAATTGGGACTCAATCAAATTGCATGTTTTGTCAATGCTGATGCATTTCTGGTGCAAATTTATTAGTTGTATTAAATATGAGTTTTGGTGTTTTTCCAAGAGTTATATAAAGGCCCTGTATCGCTCACCCTTCCTCAAACTGCTATAGTGTCTATGACTTTCGGTAGCATCTTCATCTAAAGGAGACACCATCGTCTAACCGTTCTTTATGTCTGTTTCAGGTACACGTGCAAGTTGGGATATTTCCTGGCGGGGCGGAATCAAAGAACATGCTTATCGAGCGGCGAGTGGGACGGGGTCACACCTAGTTGTGAAAAAGGTCAGTTCAAACCAAACATATAAGATTTAAAATGTTTTGTATCAATACTATCAATAATTTTCCTTATATATTATCATTCAGTTTATTGCTCTTTGATCCAGTGTATGTATACCTTGTGATAAATTACGTCCTAAATGCTCCGTCGGAAGCCAATATTTTGCCTCGAATAAAAGCTTTAAAGTTTAAAGAGTGAGGCAAAGTTTAAACAAAGATAACTTTACTATTTCTTCACCATTTTAAATGGAACATAGCTCAGTCTACGCCGCTGACAGAGCCCTTCCTTGGTCTTTTACAAACGTTTGATTAAGAGTTTAGTTTCTTAAAACACTTCGACAAATCTTTTCACAAAACGCCGCCTAATGGATTACTGTCAAAACATTTGTTTTGAAACAGGTTTGTCGAAGTGTTTGAGGAAACAAATCACCTAATCAAACTTCGGTAAAAAAAACCCGAAGGCGTGGCTCTTTAAGCGCCATTGACTGCAATTTGTTTAATTGAAAATGTTGCAGAAAAATAAAAGTTATCTTTGTTTTAAGACTTCATTCGAAACAATATATTGCCTTCCGCAGTAGCATTTGTGACATTATTTATCATGTGGTATACACACACTGTTATCCATGGGTGTTTTTATTTAGGGTGTTTGTTTTTTATTTTTCATTTAAAATACTAGGAAGAAACAATCCATACAATATGCAACACCTAACGTACGTATAGTTTTAACAAGTAACACAGCACCAGTATTCGGTTTAAGTATTGTATATATTATACCAGTATGTCCACCTAGCGGGAGTGGGACAAGCCACCATTACTTTACTATAAATATAACCAATGCATTGGAACTACATCAGAATGTTCTTTTAATATAGGATCCGTGATTAAGTGGTTACAATTGACTGTCAACCAGAATGCAGGTTCGGTTCCCCACCGCTTCACTAAATGGGGGTCCCGTGTGACAGTGCTTTTTACTGGTACACGTTAAAGAACCAGGGTTGTTCTAACCAGGGTTACATTTTGTCTGTGCACTAGGCTCTAATCACCCAATATGACTAACAATTATATCGGAACAATCGCCGAATGGGCCTTGCGAATGGTCTTTGTCTGAGTGCGAGTATAAATAAGCTTACACACCCAGAATTATGTTTTAGTTACCTGCAAGCGTCCACCTAAACTCGACCACGCCGCGCACGATGGTGACCCGGCGCAGGAGATGTATCCGTCGGGCGGTCAGCTGCTCTACACATGCGCATACGGGTATCATCCGGACGGCAACCCGCAGGTCATGTGCAACGGCGAGGGAAACTGGGTGGGACTGACACTGACGTGCACGCGTGAGTATATAAAGACGTATTGGAGATGTAATGGTTATACCAATGGACTTTATTAGGGCCCACACTCTTCTTCGGAAACAGACATTCACGAAAAGCAAAAGTAGTTTCTATTTCTTGAAATTTTAACCATAAATAATGTTTATTAACAGAAATTAAATATGGACAGCTAGATGCAACGATTATATTGTTTGAGATATATTTTAAATCAGGACCAAAATTACATATTTAGTTTTGATAATATTTCATTACGGCTTTGCACTCTGAGACATTATTTTAAGCGCCGTCAATTGCCTTGCATCGCTTGTATTTTATTCTTATACTAGAACTTTCCAAATAAACGTCTTGAGAAGGAATAATATAGAACATTTCAAAGGCTTTGATTATAACTCGGATGCTAGTTACACATTTTCTTCTAGCGAAAAGCTGCGGTTACCCGGGAGAAATTGATAAGGGCCACAGGATTGGTTTTGTGTTCACATTCCCAAACAAGGTGACCTACCAATGCATGGAGGGGTATACCTTACAGGGAGAGAACTACAAAATGTGCCAGGCGGACGGGACTTGGAGTGGGAAGACACCCACGTGCGAACGTAGGTGATATGCCACTAGTTTGTCTAGATTGGTGTTAGGCGGGTGGGTCTTGGAGAGGGAAGCTACCCATATGCGAACGTAGGTGTTATGCCACTAAATTATCTAGTTTTGTGTCGGGAGGACGGGCCTTGGAGTGGGAAGCTTCCCATATGCGAACGTAGGTGATATGCCACTAGTTTGTCTATTTTTGTGTTAGGCGGATGGGTCTTGGATAGGAAAGTTACCCATATACAACCGTAGATAATAGGATATAGGTTTGTCTAGATTAGTCGTTTGATCTTGCGATCGTATGTATTATATGATTGGTCCACATGATTCCTGTTTTCTAAAGGTTCATAGTAGTGATTATTCTCCTAATGTCCACTTTGCAATCGGCTCCCAAAATGGTTTCTACCAATATTTCCAAACGGTAGTGTAATGGCAAGGCTAAACTGGTACTAGAAATCCATTGCTAAGACCAAACAAAATTAGTGCTGTGGTTACGGCTATCCGACATACTTTTTTTAAGTTCCGACCTGGACTTTGGTAACATAAACATGAAAATAAAATAAAACAGTTTTATTTACTTTGGAAATATAAACAATGTGACACTTTTGTTATCACAAGGTGAAACAGTCTACTGTTGTACAGAATGGCATTATTAATGTCGATGTGTGAATGTAAATACTGTCGAACCCCGTCGGCTCGACCTCCAAGGGACCGGCGAAAATACATCGAGCCTCGGAAAATTCCAGCCAAGCGGGAATTCTTACCTTCAGCATAAAGAAATGGGTCCTTAACATCCAGTTCGAGTCACCGAGGATTTTGAGCCAAAGGAGTTCGAGCCAACGGGGTTCGACTGTAATACAACAGTTTAAGTGTACGCACATACTTTGTACATAATAGAAAAGTGTTTTCCCTACCGTCCCAGCCTGCTGTTTTATTTCAGCATAATTATGTAGTGGGAACGAAAGCACTATTTTATGGCCTAAGTTATATCCAACAATCCACAGGAGGCCGTTTCAATAACAATCATAAGGCTTAAAATCGTAACTCTCTCGTAGTAACTCCGTTTTTGGCGTAAGCTGCGTTCCAATAAAGTTGTCGTAAGGATATCCATCGCATAGATTTTGCCTGTAACTTTACGATTGAGCCCAAGCACTCTTAAGCAGAGTAAGGTTTACGACTAAGATATCTTATTGGGCCCCAGAAGAATATAAACATAAACACTAAAACGTGGGAAAAGATCGGGCGCATTTTTACGGCCGCCATGCAATATCTGGTCATTCGGATAGTAATGTCGCTATTACATTAGTATAATTGAATTTTCGTGGAGAACAAAACACATTACTTGGTTAACACCCAAATAAATGCGCCCTTAATTTCCGATCCTTGCACTACTTTTTGGACAATCAATACACTCCACTGGAAAGTGAACGAAATGAAACCAGGGGGGCAAACTTAGTGTCAAAAATCCATTGTAAATCCTCATGAAGTGTCCATTCCATTTTCGCTGGACCGCTTACATTCAATTTGTCTCTCTATCGAATGAATTATTTCGTCTCTGACACATTTTCCGATGATTAAATTAGGGAAATGTCACTTTCAGAAAATATTTTCAGTCAATTTAATTTGTTTATGGTGAAGTATTGGCGGCATTGAATCGCACGTGGCAGCTGTGAAGTCAGGCAATGGAGTTCATTTATAAAGGAGGGAACGCGGGCTGTGGCTCGGCTATTTTAGAATTTCTCCGGGAAAATAGGAATTTCGAATTGCCACGAATATAACGTATACGATTTAATGAAATATGAATACATTGGCATATAAATACAGCGAATCACAATAATTTATTAGCAGGATTATAATGGCAGCATACTCAGAAAGAAAACTACATTTTTTCAGGCAAACCTGGGTAGGGGTGGGATTTTGGCACACAAAATGGTAAAAAATGTATATTTCCAAGGGTGAGGGGGACGTGGCCGAATTTCGTCTCGTAAATTACAAGAGACAGCAATGAAACGTGTTCATACAATGGGCATTCGTGTGTGTATGCGGCGTTTTTGTTTGGCATTCAAGTTATTTAATATACATAAATGATAGCCAATGATTCAATGAATCCCGAAAATCGTATATGAACACAATCGTACGAAATATTTCTGAACAAACACTGACCTAGTTTTTTATGATTTAAACGATTTCCATTCTCGCATAAATTTGCTTTTAATTAACAGGTTTAGTACTTTAAGTTTAAGACGTTCAACCGTTAAGCAGTTTAACATGTTTTAATATGATCACGTTTTTGTCTTCTAGCTGTTCGTTGCCCAACTCTGAAGGCCCCGGTGTTCGGCCGTATGTACGGGACAGGCAACGATTATGGCGCAGTCATTAGGTAATATATAGATCTGGGAAATAGAACGTGAAATAGACACCTGGAAATAAAACGTGAAATAGACCTCGGGAAATATAACGTGAAATAGACCACGGAAAATAGAACTTTAAATAGACCCCGGGAAATAGAACGTGAAATAGACCACGGAAAATAGAACGTTAAATAAACTCCGGGAAAAGAACGTGAAATAGACCTCTGAAAATATAACGTTAAATAGACCCCGGGAAATAGAACGTTAGATAAACTCCGGGAATAGAACGTTAAATAGACCCCAGGAAATAGAACGTTAAATAGACATCGGGAATAGAACGTAAACAAGCTTCGAGAAATAGCATGTTAAATAGACTCTGGGAACTAGAACGTTAAATGGATTCCGGGACCGCGGGACATAAAACGTTAATTAGACCCAGGCAATAAAACGTTTAATAGACATCGGGAAATAAAACGCTAATTAGACCTCGGAAAATAAATCATAAATAGCCCTCGGGTAAAAGAACGTTAAATAGACTCCGGGAAATAGGACGTTAAACATACCCCGGGAAATAGAACGTAAATTCCCACGGGAAATACAAAGATATATATAATAGAGCTGGGGAAATAGAACGTAAAATTCCCACGGGAAAAACAAAGATATATATAATAGAGCTGGGGAAATAGAACGTAAATTACCACGGGAAATACAAAGATATATATAATAGAGCTGGGGAAATAGAACGTAAAGTAGACCCCGGGGAAAAGAACGTGAAATAAGAACTGGGAAATAGTACGTTAAATAGACCTCGGGAAATAAAACGTTAAAATGACCACGGAAAATATAACGTTAAACAGACACCAGGAAAAAGAACGTTAAATAGACCCCAGGGAATAGAAAGTTAAATCCACCTCGGGAAATAAAACGTGAAATAGACCTCGGGAACAATAACGCTTAATAGACTTCGGGAAATAGAACGTTTAATAGGCATCTGGAAATAAAATGTTAAATACACCTCGGGAAATATAACGTTAACTGGCCACGGGAAAACAATGGAAAAATAAAGGTCGGGAAATAGAACGTAATGTAGACCACGGGGAATAGAACGTTTAATAAAGCTCTTGAAATAAAATATTAAATACACTCGGGATGTAGAACGTTAAATAGATTTCGGGAAGAAAAACGTTAAAAATACATGTACCTCGGAAAATATAATGTTAAATAGACCTCGCCGAATAAAACGTTAAATAGACTCCGGGAAAGAGGACGTTAAAATACCTCGGAAAAAGAACGCTAAATAAACCTCTGGAAATACAACGTTAAATAGACTCCGGGAAATAGAACGTTAATCTAGAAATAGAATATTAAAAAAGACATAGGAAAATATAACGTTTGATAAACTTCGAGATATAGAACGTAAAAGGAAATCCGGAACACACACACATACACACAATTATTCGAATCTTGAATTGTTTTAGAATGCTATAGCTTTTGATTCTCATGACATTGCAAATGAACGAACAGTTAATCTAACAAATTTACAGCAATTTGACGCAATAGCATGTTGTTTTGGCAGGTTCGAGTGTGAGGACAAGTACAAGGTGATGGGGTCCACTGAACGACGATGCCAGGCCGACAGGTCCTGGAGCGGTGAACTCACCAGATGTGAAGGTTCTTTGAATGTTCCATTTTGAGTAATACTATTTTGCACTTGTTTGGCCTAGATCCTGAGCCTTTACACATGATTTTGGGCCACTAGGCTTGTCCCTGTAGTTTCCATTTTTGAATCATGTATGTGTTTCCTTCCTGTATGATTTCTGTTTGTGAATCCCATAAAGGGGCCGTTTCATCAAAAATGCTAGGACCGATATTTACAAAATATCTGAAAAGCGAGTTGTCCACAACTTGTAACCGTCTCAAATGTAGTCAGCCAATCAGATTGCTAATCATTCATCAAGTGTGTTTCGACTTGGGTTTTGCTTTCTGTTTTCCGTGTAAGATAAACAGTATGTTTTGTACTTTGTCTAGATGACATGTGACCCCTGTGTACTTAACTCAGTAAAAAAGAGCAGTGATACTCTTGACTATTCAAAAGATGTCAGTCTTGTTTCGTTTTATAATGTAATACGCGCGAACAAATGTTTTGTTATTTCGTTCTTTGGGGCTCTTGCAAGGCTTTGGATGATGGTCATTAGGCCAGGAATTGGTAGTCGTTTGTATTCCGCTGTTGTTTGATTGAAATGAAGTGTGTTCATTATATGTCTGTGTTTTAACTATTTATGTGTTTAAGTTTGTTTCATTTAACCAAATGTAAACTACAGGGACAAGCACTGTCGCCTAAACTTTGACAACGATCCTGTTTAAGGGCAACTTAATCTGAAATTAAGTAAGGCAGACGTTTTAGTTACGTCTTAAATAACTATTAAAACACCATTTATGGTGACCTGCCTTTTTGGAAAATTGTAATTCAACAAAAAAAAGTAACTGAATATTCTTATTCAGGCAAATTTGAATTTCAGAGATCAACTGTGGTTGGCCAACGCCGTTCTACAACGGCTATTTGATTGGTCACGACACATCGGTGGGAGGAACTTTATTTTTCAGGTAATATATTTGACAAGGAGACATAAAAGATCACACATTATCAATTAAATATAGTTGTTTTTTTATTTATTTACAATTGTGTAGCTGTAAAGTCTTTTCAGAGAGAAAATCCAAGGAATACTAAATTTCGTTGCATTAAATTACTTCAGGTTGTTCCACAATTCGTTTCTAACTTGCATAACAAAGGTTTAAAGGGACCATTTCATATCCATTGACACAACAACGTTCACACATTCGAACTTCTGTATAACAATTATAGCAAATAATTCTAAAAATGCTAACGAAGCAACCTTTTGTCATCAAAAAGCCACAAATATGCAAGGGGATTGCTAAAACCTACAGAACAATAAAAAGTTTCATGAAAATCCAGATTGTTATGTTTTCAACATTAAAGGGACTCGCTCATGGTTTTGTAAAATGCACTCTTTGTATGACGAAATAATGCACTAGTCATTTGTAACCACATCCCCTCCACCACCACCCCCACCCCGGTCCGGGGGGATAGCCGGGGAAATGGGCGGTGTTTTTATCTTTAATGTGGCGGCGCAGTGGCGGGTGAATGCGTCGGTTTTGTCTTCGCGCCAAAAATAGCGGGGAATGGGCCTTACCTAGGGACCCTGGAGTGCGGGGGCATTTTGCAGCGATTAACCTGCAGTTCGTCCCCGCAGGGCTGGGATTTTACCCGAGCTTGGCTCGACCGAAAGTAAAAGTTCCCGCTATACCCCGGACCTGTGGGCGCCGTGATTACAATTGTATGGTGCATAAAGTGTGGTTAATCATTAGAAGTATTAAAACTGAAATAGTGACGGCTCGAAACCTTCAACAAATGTTGATGTATGTATGTATTTCTTTAGACCTTGCGGTCAAGGATAACCCGTGAAAGTGCAAGCACTTATTTCCAACGGAGTCCTTTGTTTTTGCTGAAGGGACAGCACGCTGAAGAGACAGTGGTGGGATACAAGGAAGTCCGGGTGCGATACCTTAGCTCTTTTTCGAAGAGACCCCTTGGTTCTTTTACGTGCTCGGTGTGACTTTCCTGGGTTAAACCAGTACTGAGTACATCACTTTTCCAAGCACTACCCTTTAAATGCCGAGCGCCAGGCAAGGGAGCTACTTGTACCAATTTTTAACGTCTTTTGGTATGACGCGGCCAGGGATCGAACCCACGACCTCCCGCTCCGTAGGCGGATGCTTAACCACTAGGCCACGGAGACGGTGTTGACAAAAAAAGCTGTGATAAATGCTCAAATACTGCCACGAATTTGAATAGTATTAGAAACACTTTCCAACAAAAGGCTCAAAGTATATTGTATTGTTATGGGTCGGTATTTGTCAATGTGGGCGTGTGTTTTTTGTCAGTCTTTTATTTTTCCGTGACTGTACCGGCGTGGGTTTGCCCCCCCCCCCCCCCCTCCCCTCCACCAAAAAAAAAGATGGTGCTAAAACATGAGCGAGGCCCTTTAAGCTCCAGGAATTTATGCACGTTCTAGACGATCATTTTTTAATATCCAATAGTTCATTGTTTTGGATGACGTCATGCGTAACAATCAATTTGCATCTATATTAATAGCACTCGATTTACCAAAAACATTTTCATCTGTATAAGCAATACTGACATTTCGTTTTCAAGAAAGACAACGCGTACGAACACAAAATCGCCTTTTTTAAGGGTTTGGCGGAAATAATGATGCAACAATCTTCCGGGAGGCTTTTAATGAGAAAACAAGTGCATTATAACATATAACAGCAAAACAATCGGCAGATTTTTAATAAATACTGGCAATCACTGCGGTCTACTCTTAATGTCAGATTATATGTAATTTTCGTCAAAAAACAATCATTATCTAATTTTCACTATGAATTAGTATATTTGGCCTCATGACATAAGCATATTTATTGGGCGAGTCTTATTTCCGTAAAACCTACCTGACACTCTCCAACCACTATAAAAGGCCCAACAAACACATAGAACAGGAGCAAATTTTCGATGGGAAATCAGTCAGGAAGGGACTATTAGATTTACTGGTGGAGTACCTAATTTAGTTAGTGACCACCTCTGGATGTGGAACTAATTCCCCGATTTTTTTTTTAATTTCCCTCGAGGAAGGAAAAATATGGGACCATACTTACGGTTTACGTCCATCTCCAACTCACTGCCAATACAACAGAAGAGGCGTAAGGGCATTTTCAATGCATAATAAAATGGTATGGCCTCAATTATTGCCCGCGAAGTCGAATTCCAGCTGAAATGCCTTATAACTGTTTGTTTTGACACACAATGCCGGATACATACGCGCTACTAACCTGATTTACGTTGGTAGTGTATATGTATCCGAAGATGGATGTCAATTTTTCTTACTTTCAAGCTGTTAAAATCCAAAATACTTTTACAGAAGACTTCTGCACTCAACTTAGTAGCAGACAACACTTTAATTTAACGGATGTACGGTTACAGTAGACTATTTATTTTACTACATTGCAATAAGTGGTAAGAGTGGTCGTCTCATGCTATTATATTATTTTCCCCAGCTGTAAAATCCACGCAACGTTCGAGGGAACAGCATTTCAGACAAGATGTCTCGAAACAGGAGAATGGTCAGATCCCCCGCCAATGTGCTGGAGTAAGTATGATATGTTAACTGTCTCCGGCGTTTTATGTTTCATGGTCTGCATTCAACGTTTCAGCTTGCTGTTTTTCAATGAAAAAGTCACGATGTTGTGTCGTTTCATTGTTCAAACATGTTATCATTGAAAAGTAATTATTGACGCATTGGTCTGAAACAAGGTATATATTTGTAATCGTTTGGATGACATAACTATATTAAACATTATTTCCAATGATTTTACATTATCTTTTAACGATAAGAATTCGAAACATACTTGTTCAGTTCGACATACCTAGTACCTATAACTTTAAAACTAAGATATCCGATATACAAAATTACATGCATATAAACTCATCTGTATGCCTGGTGACACCCCATTACAGTCAAAACTCGCTCTGTTACGGAAAATTACTTGTAAAACACTGTTTTCGGCCTTCAAAGATTTTAAAATAGGTAAAGTTTCGTCCAATTTCAATTAAAAATAAAGGGCAAATATACAAACGGTAATATTTTTATGTATTATGTTCTTTTGGTTATGTATTTAACATAGTACTACTCAGCCATAAAATACATTGCAAACAACCATTCGCCAAGCATAAACAATCAACATTCAGGTTAATTGGGGTATCAGATAGCTCGCTTTTTTTTTGGGGGGGGGGGGGAGGGGGTCTATATGAAGCAGTATTTATAACACTTTCCCTGTTTCCAGGCCAGTGTCAGATTCCAGTAATTCCCAACGCCACACTTGAAGGAGGACGTCCGTTGACATACGTTAATCACAAAACTGTCATCCAATTCCAATGTAAGGGCGGGCTCGTTGCCAATGGGGGCACGGGCATGAAGTGTGACAATGGCACCTGGAGTGTGACACCGGAATGCGCACCAGGTACGGGTGTGTTTCATTTATTTAATTTGCTTTAGCTTTGAAAATAAATGTACGATCATATCAATAATACATTTTACAATATCAATCATTGTTAAAAATGTTATTCATTTATCATTACTACAGGACGTATAACTACTTCGGACGGTATTCAATAACCAACTTTAGATATAACTTTAATTTAAGAGTGGAATCTGAGTGTTTTGGTTGGACTTTGAAATAGATTGACCAGGGGTGGTATTCAATATTCAACTTAAGTAAATCTTATGGTCATGCATCATTGACTTCATTCACTCTATTGGTCAGCTATTAATAACAAGTAATCCGATTAGCTACATTGCTTTTAGATCCAATACAGACTAATATTGAATACCAGCCTTTGACCAATGAATGAATGAAATCACTGACGCATGTCTCAGGATAAGGATGATAATTATGTTGAATACTGCTCCCCGAGGAAATATGCTGTTTATTTTTTTCGTCATTGACTTACATTTACACTTGTATTAATAAAATAATCGCCTGCAAAGACCACCAAAACAAAGGTCTATCGACAAAATGCGCAAATGTGGAACTGACTTGCTCCACGCTATTCAACAAGGCTTCACGTACAATAACGGTATGGTGTGATTATTGAACAAGGCGTCGAGTACGATAATGGAAGTTGCAAATTGAACGAGGCTTTACGTTTAATATTGTGCGTCACGTACAACATCTGTATAATTTGAATATTGAACAAATATCCACGTACAGTGACGGTAAAAATGGAATATTGAACAAGACTTATATAGACTTTATATACGTACAGTAATGTGATGACATGAATACTTATGTTAAACAAGGCTTTGCAAAGCTTCAATAACGGTTTGTTTTGTATATTGAAAAAGGATTCCCGTACAAAAATTATTTGCTAAGTATATTGAACAAGGATTCCCTTACAATAACGGTTTGATTTGTGTATTGAACAAGGATTCCTGTACAATAACGGTTTGATTTGTGTATTGAACAAGGATTCCTGTACAATAACGGTTTGGTTTGTGTATTGAACAAGGATTCCCTTACAATAACGGTTTGATTTGTGTATTGAACAAGGATTCCTGTACAATAACGGTTTGATTTGTGTATTGAACAAGGATTCCTGTACAATAACGGTTTGATTTGTGTATTGAACAAGGATTCCTGTACAATAACGGTTTGATTTGTGTATTGAACAAGGATTCCTGTACAATAACGGGTGATTTGTGTATTGAACAAGGATTCCTGTACAATAACGGTTCTCTATGCATATTGAACAAGGATTCCCGTACAATAACGGTTTTCTATGCATATTGAACAAGGATTCCCGTACAATAACGGTTATCTACGTATATTGAACAAGGAGTCCCGTACAATAACGGTTTGCTATGTATAATGAACAAGGAGTCAGTATTGAACAAGGAGTCTCGTTCTATTACGAAATCATTGAGGTATATGAGGGGTTTTTTATGTAGAAATCCGAGCAAGGTTTAGGAAAAATACCAAAAATGCATCATATTTTCAGCACCATGTATGCAGCCACCGCCCCACGTACATAATGGTATGAGGGTGTTTATGGGTCAAGATCATGGACTGCGAGCCAAATATGTGTGTTTTGCGGGCTACATGCTAACGGGGATGAATAGCACATATCTGATGTGTAACTTTGGACAGTGGGAAGGCGGACGCCCTCATTGCGAAGAATGTATGTGAACAATTAGTAAATACTATTTTTAGAGTTTATACGTTGACCCATCAGACGTCATGCTATAAGATGACAAAAGCATTGTGTAAAAAGCAAAAAAAGTACACTGAATACCGCATCTCAGGGATGTGTACTGTGGTGGTTTTCAATATAAGTCTTAATCAGTCTTAAGAACGATGTAGCTAATCGGATTGCGTAATAAAAGTAATGTCTCTATACAGTTAATGGAGTCAATGATATATGACCGTAAGATTGACTTAAGTTGCATATTGAATTCAATCTGAGCACTTGCATTATAGTAGCTGTTATGTATTATAATTGATTTATCATAAAGTGAATTACTTTCATTAAAAGTTCAAAAGTGCAGATTTACGTGTTATTATAGCGTAAGCATAATACAACAAAAGCTACAGTTATGAATTCCGTATTTCTTGTTTCAGTCTTTTGTCCAAACCCATACAACGTTACGGGAGACATTTTACACGGCACAATCAACAAGAAGGTGGACAAGGGGCGATTTAGTTTCAAGAAATACATGTACACAATTCGCCACGGGGATCGTATCGAGTTCCAGTGCGATGCTGGTTATCGAGTGGACGGACATGCTGGGGCAACATGCGTTGATGGACAATGGCAGCCACCGCTTGGCAACGGCTCATCCATTTGTATCCCAGCTGTTCACCCGCCCTTCCGACACCTTTGGGAACCAATCGATAACTTGAGGAACTAACGACCTTGTTTATGTAATATTGATTTAAAATGGTGACTTTTTTCCGGAAGGAAAACTTTTAATCACTAGCAGACTTTCTATTCGATCAATAACAATTGTGGAATTTGTCGTTATCTTAGCGACAGATTACTTCAAGTTATCTGACGTCGTTAATTCGACCGTTAACTTGGAACTATTGGTGTCTTTTTTCCGACCGATACCAACTAGGGTAATGATGCTGTTTTCCGACCGATAACTTGAGCGTAGTGGTAATGTCGTGTTTTTTTTCGATCGATAGCTTGTGGTGATTATTATTTGTTATTTTCAAACGGTATCTTAAGGAAGTAATAATTAACGTTGTTCTTTTTTGACAGGGCCATTGGAAAATAGTATTTTTACATTTATGCGATCGACAACTTTTTTGACAGGGCCATTGGATAATAGTATTTTTACATCTATGCGATCGACAACTTAAATATTTAGTCGTTACGTTGTGTATACAATAAATAAGTCTAGGAGTCGGTGGTGGACACTGTTTGAAATACAGTTCTCTAGCTCAAATACTGGGGTCGTGCCGAAAACTGTTTGACATTATTATGTAGTATCATATAATCGTTTATCATCCTTTGCAAACCCATTAGAACTAGAGTAGCACTAGCCTGTGTATAGTGTTGTATTGGTGGGATAGTGTTGTATTGGTGGGATAGTGTTGTAGTGGTGGGATATATTAAAACGTTTCCAAGGTTCCCGAAAAGCAAATCTCGCCGTAAAACACAATGAGCAAAAGCAAACACAAAAAGCAAGTCTCAGACTGGTGACGTGTACTTATCCAGCAAAGAACACTCATTTCTCACGAGTAGCGTGTAATTTTCCAACCAAGAACAACGTGTAAATGTCCAGCAAAGAACACTCTATTGTCAAGAACAGCGCGTACTTTTCCATCAAAGAACACTCTATTGTCAAGAACAGCGCGTACTTTTCCATCAAAGAACACTCTATCGTTTAGAACAGCGCGTACTTTTCCATCAAAGAACACTCTATCGTTTAGAACAGCGCGTACTTTTCCATCAAAGAACACTCTATTGTCAAGAACAGCGCGTACTTTTCCATCAAAGAACACTCTATTGTTTAGAACAGCGCGTACTTTTCCATCAAAGAACACTCTATTGTTTAGAACAGCGCGTACTTTTCCATCAAAGAACACTCTACTGTCAAGAACAGCGCGTACTTTTCCATCAAAGAACACTCTACTGTCAAGAACAGCGCGTACTTTTCCATCAAAGAACACTCTATTGTTTAGAACAGCGCGTACTTTTCCATCAAAGAACACTCTACTGTTTAGAACAGCGCGTACTTTTCCATCAAAGAACACTCTACTGTCAAGAACAGCGCGTACTTTTCCATCAAAGAACACTCTACTGTCAAGAACAGCGCGTACTTTTCCATCAAAGAACACTCTATTGTTTAGAACAGCGCGTACTTTTCCATCAAAGAACACTCTATTGTTTAGAACAGCGCGTACTTTTCCATCAAAGAACACTCTACTGTCACGAACAGCGCGTACTTTTCCATCAAAGAACACTCTACTGTCAAGAACAGCGCGTACTTTTCCATCAAAGAACACTCTACTGTCAAGAACAGCGCGTACTTTTCCATCAAAGAACACTCTACTGTTTAGAACAGCGCGTACTTTTCCATCAAAGAACACGCTATTGTTTAGAACAGCGCGTACTTTTCCATCAAAGAACACTCTATTGTTTAGAACAGCGCGTACTTTTCCATCAAAGAACACTCTATTGTTTAGAACAGCGCGTACTTTTCCATCAAAGAACACTCTATTGTTTAGAACAGCGCGTACTTTTCCATCAAAGAACACTCTATTGTTTAGAACAGCGCGTACTTTTCCATCAAAGACCACTCTATTGTTTAGAACAGCATTTCACAATTAGTAACAGTCTTCAACAATGCACGGATACACATATCTGTACAAGTATGCATTTTCTCTTGATGATATGATTATACAGAATAGTAGTGAAGTGTGAAGTGGTATTAGTAATGTTGTTTATAGACACCTGTTAGCTGTAAATGTAGAGCTTTTTTATTGGATGTTTTGATATTCAGTGAGATGTTGTGTTCCGTCGGTTGTTTTTGTAATTTTGTACAAATAAATGCAACTTAATAGGAACTCGCTCATGCGTTTGGACCAAAAAATAGTTTTCCAGGAAATGCATCTAAAAACACTTATTTAATCATTATTTTGCCTTATAAAAGCAGAAAATAATTCAAATATAGTATTAAAATGTATTTGGGTTTAGTGGGGTGCGAACCCACGCCGGTTAAGTAAAAAATCTGTATTAAAAACCAACGCCTTTACAACAAGGCTACCAGGACTAATACAAATGATGGATATTTTGACCTTTTAACAATACATTGGAAATATCACATCGCTCAAACCGAAATTAACGCTTATGAAAACAGTGGTCATCAAAGACGATATTTGAGCAAATATCATCATTTGCTGAAGGGTTCCAGCGTTTGGTATCTTTGATTTAACACTTTTATAATTTGCCACGCTTTATTTCGTTAAAAAATGCATTTTACAAAACATGAGCGAGTCCCTTTAAGCACGATTTGTTTTTGTTTTAATGCTGGTTTTAGTATAAATCAAACAAAAAACACACAGCAATTATTAAAGCGTTTGCGATTCTTGAGACAGTGTATGAATCTACATCAAAACGTATTGCTTGGAATAGTTTTGTTATGAACGCTGAAATAAAATGAATAAACAAATACGTAAATTTATCAACATGTTGATGGCCCTTTTATTTCCCCAGTATAAAAGTATGCAAGTATTATCTAGAAATATATGAACATTATCACAAAATAAACAAGCCTATTTGACCAGATATGGTGAACACAAAGGTTATATATATATAATGTAGTCAAATACAGTTAATGCTTTATGCAAATTACAATAATGAAACTGCTAAAATGATTGGTATTTAACATTAACAAGATAAAACTGTGTAAAAAGATTGCTTGAAAGCCGTATTCAGTTTCAAACACGGTGTTCGCGAACAGCAGATTACAATACTCATTATTTATTTATTTTTGTATTGCTTGAGCGTTTCAGGTTTATTGCGCAAGGTTGAAGGGCTTAGTATGTATATATTTGATATATCTATTTGAAAGTCTAGAACTAACTCTTTATACATTATATGTGAAAACAGGATGTTCCATATGCTATTGACAGTAGTCTTAAGCCGTTTTGGATTCTGCAAAGACCACTTGGATTAAGGGGTCTGTGAGAATGTATGTTAGAGCTTTGTTGTAATATTTGTTTAAAAGCTAGATATATACGCATAGCAAGTGGTGTCTAACCCCCATGTATAATTCAGGGGCTGTGTTAGGTATACAAGGATGCAGTTAAGAGTATGAATTGAGGGAGTATTCGGTACGCAAAGTATACGGGAGTTACACCCTAAATCTTAAGTGTCTGACCAGATGTTATCAGTGATCTGTCACGAATACTAGGACACAGTTAGGGTAAGAATTGAGGGAGTTTTCGGTACGCAGAGGAGACGGGAGTTACAACCTAGGTGTTTGACCCAAATGTTTACAGTGCTCTGTTACATATATCCGCCCGTCATGTTATACCAAAGACGCAGTATAAGATTTATATTCTAAATGGTTATAAATATAACAATTTTAAGCAAATGTCAACCGAGATATCAGATATACCATTCATGATTGGTTGAAAATCTAGGGCCAACTCTTATCAACGTAAGGTGTAATATCAAAATGTCATTAAAACGATACACCTCAAAAATAAATATGCATTCAACATAAATCGTGCAGAGTGTTTGATGATTTACGGAAACTTCAATCAGACAGACATTATCAGGAACATTCACAGATGTTGCAATTGGAAAACTGAATTGCATAGATGGGTCATAAAGGACAGTTTTACCAAGTTGTTTGTATAGGTGTGAGTATTTCCAACATCTTTAAATTAAAGCCTTTTTATGTGTTCCTTGACCCAATTAAATCATATTTTCAAAACTAGTAGACCTATCATTCATAATGTAAACATTATTGATACATAGAACAAAATCAAGTTATGTGCATGATGGAAATCAGCAACCAGTTGGGCGTTTACTTCAGCATACTAAAAGTTCTAGAAGACAAAAGCTAATGTTCGACATCATGAAGGGACATGTGATTTCATTTGGTGGTATGGAAAAACTTCGGGTATACACATGTGTGGAACTAATTTCCGATTATTTATTTTTAAATTTACTTAACGAAATATTAGAGAGCACACTCACAGCATACGTCCATTTCAAACTCATTTGGAATAACAAATGAAGCCACGTAAGAGCATTTTCAACGCAGAATAAAATGGTTTGGCCCCAATTATTGCCCGCCATGTGGTATTCCAACTTAAATGCCTTATTGCGTTTGTATTGACACTCAGAGCCGGATACACACACACAGCTAACCTAATAAACGTCAGCCGTGTATATGTATCCGAAGATGGATGTCACATTTCCTTTCTTTCCAGCTGTAAACATCCACAATATTTTTTCGTAAATTTACAGAAGACAACCTAGTAGCAGACAACACTTAATTTTAACGGATGTACGGTTACGGTATACTAAGTTTTAGTACACCTTGTTCAATGAGTGAAATGTTGTTATGGGGGATATGTGGACTCCCCCAAGAAATTTTTGACAATGTCTAGTCCAAAATGTTGCATTATGAGCGTATTTTATTAGCTTTTTCCCGATATTGACATAAATAGAAAATTTGAAGGAATATAGGGGGCGCCGAATGCGCCCCTCTAAGGTTTAGAAAATAATACCATGAACATGTGTATCTTGGCTGTATCTTGGTTGTATTAAATACAGTAGAATAATACGCAACTAATTTAACCAAATTGCCAATAACAAGAAAGTGTATATTGGTTGTATTAGACAAGATATGATGATATATTAGTACCGTGGTAATGTTGATATATTTGAACGTTTGAATAAATTTACAAAAATTAAACGTGCAAAACAAAAATAAAGCAAAGGCTTACACAAGTCGAACACTGTAATGACGTGTTCTTTTCTAGCAAACATTACTCTAGCATCTAGAAGAGCCTTTCACAATTAATGACAGTCTTAATAGATGAAATGAAACACATATATGTATAAACATGCATATCCGCCTTGAAAATAATGATGTGGTAATAATAATTGTGTTCATAGAGCGCTTGCAAGCTGTAAATAATGAGCTTCCGCCCGGACTGTTTCGATATTTAGTGAGTAGTTGATTTTCGTCGGTTGTTTTTTTAAATGCACCTTTAAGCACCTTTTTTCAGGTTTAAGTATAAATCAAACAAATATAGAAATCACTAAAGCAATCATTAAAGCGTTTGCGATTTAAAAAAAATGGTATGAATGTACATTAATACGTATTGCTTGATTTTGTTTTGTTATGGACAATTGCAATCAAGTATATAAACGTAAATCGTACATTTACCGACATTTTATTACTACATCGTTTAGTCAATGACCCTATGATTTCCCAGAATACATGCTTTAACAAGGATTATACACGTTTTCAGGAAATATATCTGCGTTACCAAGAAATATACATGCATATATAACCAGTGATGGTGAAAACAAAGGTTTCGATATAATTGTACAAACACTTAATATTTTATGCAATAAGGCATATCAACTATGTTTTCAATTATAACAATTATTAAAACTGATAAACTGATGTT
This sequence comes from Mya arenaria, assembly GCF_026914265.1. Lineage (NCBI taxonomy): Eukaryota > Metazoa > Mollusca > Bivalvia > Myida > Myidae > Mya > Mya arenaria. The sequence goes on from NC_069138.1 coordinate 54,311,901, forward strand.
AAACATGAACAAGTTAAAACTGGATTACAAGATGGCGTGTTCGAGAACCGTAAACAGTTCAAACGCGGTATTTGCTAACGTGTTTGTGGTCCCACAATTTACCATGTTTATTATTTCCATTTTATATTACTTGAATACTGTCAGCAACGGTCTTTGAACGTACTTTGTCTATGGTTAAATCATAAACAGATCATATCATTACGCCTTATTTCTCCGCATGGTGGTCTTCCGTATCAGACACAGAGCTTCTAGTCCACCCAAACAGAAAATACCCGAGTCCAGAACCCAACACAATGGAAATACAGATCCAGACATTGAAGTTCATGAAGGCAAGCATGATGATATAACTGACGATCACTTGGACCACGTGCATGCACGACTGGCTCATGTGATTGATTCCGAACATGGAGGAACTGAAACAAAAATATTATTTGAGTCCTTTATGATGACACGTTAGTTCTTAACTTATATGATTATCATCAAATGTTTAGTATTATATTTAGTTTTATGGTTAAAAACAAAACTTCTGTGTCGCATTTTTTCAGTTAGAACTAGGCTTGTGTTACGAAGAAAACAATTCAAACTCATTTGCTATTTATATAGGGAGGGACTTCGGAAATTAAACATTAACATGGTTGTATTGAATCTTATAGGCATGGAAAAACTACAGTTCTATTTCATTAAAATCGTTTCTTGACGTTCACTTCGTTTCATTCCATTTTGTGCATTACATAGCGTAACATAGAGTAAGGCGTGGTTTGGTGTGATTGGAAACACATATAAACTAATTCTAGCAATATCATATGTGAACATAGGAGGTTTCATATGCTATGGAAGTAGTCAAAAGCCTTTCTGCCTCTGCAAGGACCACTCTTGGATTAAGGGATCTGTGAGAGTATGTTCAAAAGGAGGATGCATACGCTCAGGAAGGGGTTTGTTACCCCCCCCCCCCCATTTATAATTCAGGGGCTTTGAAAGTAGAACTAGGATACATGGTTAGGGTAGGAATGGTATAAGATGGGTCAGGAACATTCACAGATGTTGCAATTGGAAAACTCAATGGTAGAGACGGGTCATATAGGATAGTTCTACCAAGTTGCCTGTGTGGGTGTTTGTTCTTCCAAAATCTTATAATCAAAGCCTTCACATTTGTTTCCTGACTCATTCAATTCCATATCTTCACAACCAGTAGACCTATTATTCGTAATGCAAAACACTTACAAATGCACTCTTACTCCCAAATAAGATTAACCACAATAAATACATTGTATATACCAAAAGGAATAAATAAATGTGGAAAACAAAGGATACCGAGTTCGATTGAAAGAAAAGTGCAGCAAACAGGGTATTCTACCATATGAGACGATAGTAGATCACAGTTAATGTTTTAGCACTCACCAATCATTTAATAGTTTTGCGTTTTCGGCTATTAAATACACGGTTACAATCTTGTTGTCAGTAATAATATTTTTCATAAATGCATTCTTTTAGTAAGTAGTTAAAGGTTTATCATTCAAAATTTATGTTGATTTTGAATAAGAGTGTCACTTTAAGTTACATACACAAAGTCAAGTTATGTGTATGATGGGAATCCGATCAAAAGCAGGCGTTTACTAGAGCATACTAAATGTTCTAGAAGAGAAGTAAATGTTGTTACACCAAATAAAGATAAAGCTCAATAGGTATATATAGGGACACCACACCCAAACATCAAAGAGAAATAAAGATTAAAGCTAACGCTGCTTCTCTCACACCCATCTTATAGAACGTGACCCTTAAGAGACAAATATTTCTACACAAAAAAACAAATCAAACAATGTTAAAGGTGACAAATAAAGAAGTACACACGTTTCCACATTTACAAGAGATTACCTCAGATCATACTGTTTAAACTGAATTTCAATTAAGCAATAAAACAAATATGCATTGTAGGTAACAGAGACAGCCAAGGTAAATAAAGCATGCCTACCATGCTGTTTGGTTCTTTGTAACACCCTTGATGGCGACAGCGCTTGGTTTAGGCCCTAATCTCGACATTTCCAATCGCTTTAGTTTCTGCCTTAACATCTTCCAAGCCTCGAACACAGCAGCAAAAGCCAGCAAAACAACGCAGGCCGCAACCATATCTGAAAATAAAGCACTAAATGACAGTGACGACACATACATACATGTGCATTAAAATGGATTCAGAAGAAGAATAAAAAATATGTAGTTTATGCATTAACTTATCGATCTAATTGAAATTAAAGTACAGCTTGTAGTGGTGGACCCATACATTCATAACAAGGGGGCACAATATTGTCAGTAAGGCATTCGTGGTAAAATTATGTGGATGCTGGATGTTGGGTGACCCTATAATATTTTGGTATCACTTAAAAAGAATTGGTAGATTGGAAAGGAAAATGAAAATATCGTATTTAACTGGAGAGGATCAAGGATTTGACGTTATAGGATGCGTAACTTAGGGGCGTAACGTTTTGACTTGCGCCCCTCCATCAGAACCGAAATTCATTTAGTTGAAAGTTTAGGCAGGGGCTTGAGGTACTCCTCAAAGAAAATGTTAACAATTTCACGTCCGAAATAGTGCATTTAAGTGGTATTTGATTATTCTTTTTTTCCTCTGTTTAAATGAATAGTAAACTTAGACGAGTTTAGGGGGATATCAATAGGGGTTATAAATAGATATTCTTCTTTTACATAATATTAAATACTATCTGAGGGAATAACAAATGTGACGCAATTACAAATGAAGATATGCAGGAAAAATATGCAATCTTATAACGAACAAATAATACAAACAAGCTTGGGAAGCATGGCGGTTAAAAAAGCCATTTCAAGCCTGATTTCATTCCATATAAAGATTAATTTTATTAATAATGTTTTTATTTCGGACATATAACCGATATGTAATCAGTATGATAGTCCCTGTCAAATGACACTACTGTAATACAGGTGTCATCAGGCATCATAATAGAACATCATGACCAATGCCTCGATGAAATGGCAATTTCATTTTTACATCGGATACCTTAAAGGGAAATATGCACATATGTCTTACGTCCAACTGTTCTGGTAAGGATTTGCTCAAACAACAAGAGTTCGCACTTTCCTGTGTGAAAATACATCTGGAAAAATACAAACAAAACGTTATGGTTTATAGAGGAAGTATGTTCAGTTGCTTTCTAGTTGGAGTTTGCAATTTTTAAAAGATTCTCATAACAAATTTTGCTTACATTAATTGACATTGTTACATCATTTTTGCTGTCATAGATTAAAAAAGTTTTTACGGTATTTATGTTACCACGAGGTAATACTATTTTTATTTTGTAAGTAACGTGGGGACATGTAAGGAGGTAATGGAATTCAGCTCCAATTGTGTTTATATTACAGATGTTGGATATACGTTATTTTAAGACCAAGCTATCGGCCCTTTAAAATAGGGGTAAATATAGGAAACTTCAGACACAAGTCCAGAAGCAAAACATCCCACCCTGTGGGGTCATTCTCCATGGTCCAATGAGCAGTAGCCGATAGCCAAGCAGATAAAGAGAATGGCAACTTACATATTTCTTTCAAAAATGAGAAGAAAAAAAATCAGTAATTGTTTAATTTATTTCAGAACATAAAATATGCCGAACAGTAACAAATACATGTTAGTAGCTTTGATTTTAATAGAGTGTAAAAAACCAACAAAGCAATCTTACCAACATCCCCATCATGTTGCAGCCTTTCTTGCTTGGATCCATCATTCCCATATGTCCCATTCCACCCATATTCATATGTCCCATTCCACCCATATTCATATGTCCCATTCCACCCATATTCATATGACCCATTCCACCCATATTCATATGACCCATTCCATTCATATTCATATGACCCATTCCACTCATATTCATATGACCCATTCCACTCATATTCATATGACCCATTCCACTCATATTCATATGACCCATTCCACTCATATTTCCCTTTCCACTCATGTTTCCCATTTCATGCATATTCATATGACCCATTCCGCTCATATTCATATGACCCATTCCACTCATATTCATATGACCCATTCCACTCATATTTCCCTTTCCGCTCATGTTTCCCATTTCATGCATATTCATATGACCCATTCCGCTCATATTCATATGACCCATTCCACTCATATTCATATGACCCATTCCACTCATATTTCCCTTTCCGCTCATGTTTCCCATTTCATGCATATTCATATTTGCCATTCCACTTATATTCATATGAACCATTCCACTCATATTCATATTTGCCATTCCACTCATATTCATATTTGCCATTCCACTCATATTCATATTTGCCATTCCACTCATATTCATATTTGCCATTCCACTCATATTCATATGATCCATTCCACTCATATTTATATGACCCATTCCACTCATATTCATATTTGCCATTCCGCTCATATTCATATTTTCCACACCTGTCATATTCATATTTCCTATTCCGTTCATATTCATTTTCTTAGTTGAACCCATATTTTCCATTCCACCCATATCAATATTTCCCTTCCCACCCATATCCATATTCCCACTTGATGTCTTCTTACTAGTCATGTCCATTCCGGGAAGCCCACCCATATGTTCAGAGGAAGAGAGTATGCCACTTGGAGTTGATGTCTTAACCCCAACACCACTATTCGTATGTCCACCTACTGGCGTAACCATATCCCCCATAATTGTTCCTGTGGTCATTTCCATGCTGGTTGAAGTCTTTGTAGCAACAGACATGACGAGAGTCACGGCCTGTAAAACTGCTAGCCCCTGGAATAGATTGTAATGGTTCCATAAATGTCCCGTCCGTTTATAAGACTATTAAACTACAACATGAAGTGTGTCTGTAAGGAAATTCATGGCATTATAGATTGCGATCAAAATATAAGGTAGTTCGCTGAAAGCTCCTTTAACCAGTCATTAATCTTGATACTTGGGCTGGTATTCAATAGTGGTAATAACTGGATTTAAGAAATATGTAGCTAATCGGATTACCAGTTATTAATAACTGACCAATATAGTATTTAATTAGTTATAATAATTTTGTTTCTATTTTTACATCATCATCATCATCATCATCATCATCATCATCATCATCATCATCATCAACAACAACAACAACAACAACAACAATGTTTTACAATTCTGTTTTGGTATAGTGCCGATTTTCATATCGCACCAACAAAGGAAAGGGTATCAGATAACAATGCGAAGGATCCAAATGTTATTTCGAAATACCATGATTTCAACACAAATAATAAGAATGAGAAAGTCAAATGATACCAATATAATACAGGGTTCAGTGGCGGATCAAACTGGTATGGGGAGCACAAGCCCACCCAGTTGACCGGCAAATGAAACCTATGCACACCGATTTTAAACTTAAACTGATTCTTTAGCAAATTGAAAAGCTGATATATATATAGTTTCTTCATAGTGTTTTCATAGTTGTTTTCATAAGAAGTCCACTTTCTTAAATGTATAAAAAAACAAACATGTTTGAATGAAGTTAAAAGATGCGAATAAGTGGCATTTCAATACAGCAGTGAAATAAAAGTTTTAAAGGGGTTTTGCCCCAAGTAATGACTTCCTAGATCCGCCACTGGGGTCACCAACCAAAAATCCACATATTTGTGTATCAGATACCTTCAATAGCAGTGAGTACTTTACTAGTAAACGAGGCTGTTTCTGTTGTTACTTAAGATCCGGTATGTTTTCAAAGCGCACCTTTTTATTCCTTGTTAGAATTACCTGTGAGGTAAGCTTAAACTTACTTACCATTAGTAATTTCGACTTCATTGTCCTTTTTGTGTAACCCTTTAGTATATGTTATCAATCACCAATTTGTTACACATGCATCTTTATCAGCGAAAACAACATCTGATCCTCAATCGCTGAAATATAGATGTTTGATAACACATAGTTGATTACTGATGTGGATTAGCAAATGGGATACAAGCATGTTGATAAAACACTAATGATGACATATCTTTACTGATTAGATACACTAGCTTCTTTTTTATCCACACTTTCAGTGCATTAGTTCATACTTAGGCCAGTACAAATTAATTGCTAGATTTTCATCCAATATATTTTCCCATGGGAGCGAGGAATGCCTTTCTATATTTTCTTCTTTCTTATTGCTTAAGGGACCATATATACATGTGTTTCTAGACGAACCTGAAACACGATCGAAACCATTCTGCCTTTTCACATGTAAATGTTTCACATCAACACAGTCGGTATGAATACACGTCCTTCTCAGACAGTACCGGGCAGTCGGTATGAATACACGTCCTTCTCAGACAGTACCGGGCAGTCGGTATGAATACACGTCCTTCTCAGACAGTACCGGGCAGTCGGTATGAATACACGCCATTCTCAGACAGTACCGGGCAGTCGGTATGAATACACGCCATTCTCAGACAGTACCGGGCAGTCGGTATGAATACACGCCCTTCTCAGACAGTACCGGGCAGTCGGTATGAATACACGCCATTCTCAGACAGTACCGGGCAGTCGGTATGAATACACGCCCTTCTCAGACAGTACCGGGCAGTCGGCATGAATACACGCCATTCTCAGACAGTACCGGGCAGTCGGCATGAATACACGCCCTTCTCAGACAGTACCGGGCAGTCGGCATGAATACACGCCATTCTCAGACAGTACCGGGCAGTCGGCATGAATACACGCCATTCTCAGACAGTACCGGGCAGTCGGCATGAATACACGCCATTCTCAGACAGTACCGGGCAGTCGGCATGAATACACGCCATTCTCAGACAGTACCGGGCAGTCGGCATGAATACACGCCATTCTCAGACAGTACCGGGCAGTCGGTATGAATACACGCCATTCTCAGACAGTACCGGGCAGTCGGCATGAATACACGCCATTCTCAGACAGTACCGGGCAGTCGGTATGAATACACGCCATTCTCAGACAGTACCGGGCCGATACGAGTAAACAGACCTTAGTTCAACATGTTTATTTGAGTCAATCAAATTTAATGGGCGGCGAAAAACTGAGGGGCGGGCGGGGCTTAAAATTAAGCCATTCGTAAATAGTCGTCTTAATAAAATCTACATTTGAGTAAATGTTTATGTGTTTTTGTTTTATTTTTGAAACGTTAACAAGTCATTTTCGATTTAACACGGTTATACACCAATGGTTTAACGCATTTTCCCGCGTAAAACAGCTGGTAAATAAAATTGTTTGCAAATAAACTTAGCATTTCAAGGTTTTGAAACCCTGAGTAAGTGTGGCGTTAACTCCACCAACTTGAACCCAACATGTGGATTTCAAACCTAGTGTTCCATTGATGATCTTCGGTCTGTCGATCGACTTACACACATATCACATAGAATTACTTTCTTAAAAGGCGGGCTCATCTCCTCCAAAGCGATCATGCATGCCCAATATACATAGCCGCTACTAAGAACAGTGCGGTGACAAGAGTTGAAGTTGAGCATTTGAAGCCAAGTGGGGGCTTTGAATTGAACTTTGGTGCAAAATGGCATTCCTATCTGATTTTATTTAGATCGTTTGCAAACAGTTGTAGCTATTTTACATATATATTTTAACCCCTCTATAAACTTTTAGTAAAGGTTAACTTTATTATAAAATGTACCTATTCTAATAACATTAGACACATTTAACACAATGTCTTACCTTTATTGTGCTTTCAAATTATTACTATTCCATAATAATTCAACCAAACAAATATCTTCGTTACCATACTGCAATGTTATCATACCTTGGGGAAACAGAAAGCTAACTAGTGTAAATCATTTGACCTCACGTCTTCTCATGATAACAAAGGTCATTTCATCTACCTACTATCGCATTTGGTAAATCCTAAAATTTCAGTTCACAAAAATGTGTGTTCCTATCATGAGCAATTTAAATGTTTAGTGATAAATTCAAGATAACTTTGGCAAATATACGTGACAGTCGGTTGGTAAAACAAACAGTGGAAATTACAGGAACAATCCCAGTAGCGGGGAAAATAACCAATATTCTGTTTAAAGGCAAAGCAAATATCAAACATAGAAAACAAACGTTGAACAAATATCACAATAACCATCGGTAAATGTTGAGGCTGTCAACTCCTCCTCATTCAAATTGAATACCGTTTATTTTTGGGCCGGAATTCTGAATCTAAATTTTCAACAGGAGACTTGGATACCATTTATATGAAAATTAATTTAAACATGCCAATAGTGCTTGCTTGATTTATTTAAAGGGTTAAAACATATCTAGTTAATGATAGGCGTATCAGCGGTTTTCTGGTCTAGTAATTAAGACAAATGTAACATCATTTGAATGCAAACGTAGTGTGAATAACCATCATTACTTCAATTTAATGAGTTTATACACTTCGGTCAAACTCCAGTAGTTTCTCAGACATGGGCAAGAAATTAAGCACTATCAAACAGATACCTATTCTCATCATCGATCGACAATATTCTTTTGATGATATCTCTCTGTTTCAATATTATCAGATTTAACTTGAATATTTAATCTAAGGCATAAAGGTTTTCACTTTTTGCGAGATATAATACAATATTAATTGACGAGGTTCAACAAAGTTTCGGTTGAGAAATAAAATCAACTTTGTAAGGAAACCAATCAAAATCTACACGAGAACTGCTATTAATACTTTTGGTGCCGTATTCTGGCTGATTTTCTTAATGAACACTTATGAAATTGCGAAAGGAATAAGAAACTTGCACACAAAAGGTTGTCCTCATATTTGACCTAGTGACCTAGTTTTTACTAGAGATGACCCGCACTAATATTTATATCATTCTGGAAAAACATTCTGACCAAGATCTATGAAGATCGGATAAAACTGATGTATTTATGACACATAAAATGCCGCTATACTGTGAATGACACGGGAACGACCTCCGGTTTTCGCCAATATATAACCGGGAATGCTTCGATGAAATGTCAGGCTAAAAGCGCACCTACAGACGGCAATATTTTGAAGTCATTTTTGTGACGTGATTTCGCATGTCAGAAAGACTCATTTTCGACGACCAAGCGCCAGTATCAGTGTATAACATGCCTTTGTTATTCCATTTCAGAGACGTTGATTCTATATTCAAGCTTCCCTTAGATAAAAGGGACGTATATCCGTCGTTACAATAAATAAATTGATTGGCTGCATTTGTTCTCTTCATCGACTCATTTAAGCCACGTTAAGTTGTTTTATCCAGATGTTTTCCAATAGGACCATTGTGTCAATAGTTCAGCTTTGAAATAAGTCTATCAATATCGGAATTTCGTTGGGGCATCATGAAGTGTGACGTAAGCCAGCATATGTAACCTGTGCCTTTAACAGGAACAAGAGCGTGCACTGTCACAAAATACACCCGTCCTTATTTTAGGACACCCAAGTTTAGTGATAAGTGGATGAACTATAAACACAATTAAGATAGCTGACACTGAAAATGCAGTTTTTACAAATTCAAGGGTCATAACTCTGGAATGACTCGAGCGCTACAGCTGATTATCAAACTTGTCCGAAATATTATGCCAATACACATTCTGACCAAATTTAGAGATGATTTGACAAAGGCTTCTAAAGTGATTGAGCAGACAACATACTAACTATGAAAACACTGTTTGCATTAGATATTTGTAATGTTGCGAGCATAGAAGTTCCGCCTCTATATGCAAATATCAGTAACCGCCCTGCTAAGGCACCAAGGTGGGACCCCTTAAAGTATCAGAGAGGCAGTATGATTCAGACTATGGATGTACTCACATGTAATACACTTGTAGAATAAATGTAGTAAAACTTTTAAGTGTCTTTATTACATACCTACATTGAAACACACCAATATTGAAGACATAGATCTGAGAGATAGTTCCCTTTAAAGCTGCACTCTCACAGATGGACTGTTTTGATCTTTTTTTGTCTTAAAATCAGTATTTTGGGCGTACCAGTAATTTAAGACTGCTGCAAAATATCACATCGCAGGTTATTTTCGTAACTTGATTTTTATGCCAAAACAACTCAAATTTAGCATTAGTAACGCTTTTAGCCATAAAATATTACTTTTCGAACTCAAATATTTAAACAGCTATCTGATATTTTGTCAGCAGTCTTAAATTACTGGGTTAAAAAAATACTGATTCTTGTACGAAAAAAAATAATAAAGCTGTCAAAATGGTCAATCTGTGAGAGTGAAGCTTAAAGAGTAATCTAAGATGTGTATTGGCTACTCAGGCCCACTCTCTCACGACAACTCTCTATCAAGATAAATTCAAATAATATAACTTATTTCTTTTATTATGGCAGTTGAACAATGAATTAAGCATACAATCTGAATCAATAACAAATTTAAAACACATAAAACAAATTTCCCTTTAAACAACGATTTGGTCCATTAACAAAGAAACTTTGATTAATTCATAGAATTTTTTTTTTTTTCTAGAAAACAACAGTAAAATTAAGAGTTCAAATACAATGAGACGTTGTTTGCTTGCAATCATGTAAATACACAAAAAATGTGGATAATTATAAATAAAGGAAAACACTTGTATTAATTGAATGCGTAAACATGAATGTACTGGCCAAGGGTTTGCAGCCAGTGTCCTAGTTAGAAAAACTAAAGAAATATATTGAGAAAACAATTTGACTTTTAATTAAAACTATTAGGCATTTTAACACACTCACTTTTTGTGTTTAAACCCCCATATTTTCCCAAATTATCCACAAATGTTTCAATATATGATATAATTCACTTCAGTGATCCATCATTTTGGGCTCTACAACTATAAATGAGTGTGATAGCAAAACATGAAGTGATATTCATAGTAATGCAGGCTGGTTGCAGCCAATGGTATAAAGCTGGTTAAAGGTTTGGTTTGTCAGTCATCCCAAATGGTTTATTGATTGGTCAATCATTATCCCAACAATGATTACTAACCGATTAAATAATTTAAATGAACAACTAGCCATAGGATAATCTGTGAACATCTTACCGGTATTTAAGTTATATAAATTGACTGCTGCTTGGCTCATTGACAATTTCTTATCAGGTTATTGACAATATTCTAGGTTTAAGAAAGTTTGGAATAATATAAATATTCCCTAAAAATGAGCTAAAATTTCCAAAAATGAGTTCTTCGAAAAAACTCCCATAAACATCCAAAGGTGAAAGCAATGAAAATCAAAAACATTGTTAAGAAATTTGTGCAGGTGTTTTTCTTACTTGGAAATACAACATCTATAGCACCTGTGCATTAATTGAATAATCTACACAAACTTAAATGCTTTAACTCTTAATAGCAATGATAATAATAAATTGTTAAAAATATATGCAACATTAATCAGATCAACTGATTTTTTAATTAAAAAGAAAATCAACCTCAAACACATGTACATTCTATTCTAATTGACTGACACTATCTATTTGTGCTTTGATCTTGAAATTGCATCTATAACTAACAGTTATCATAAGAAAAATGCAAAAATCACAATTAAACATTTTTAGCCAGGGAGGAAAACATACACTCTCACATGATGATTTGAGGGCTTGAAGGTATCAAGGGACTTTTACATAAAAGGTTTGATACCTTTTGGCATTAAAGGGACTAGACACCAGATGATACATTTGCAAGAAAAAAAGAAAATTGTCAAAAACTAGTATATAATTGATATCATTGTGTACAACGCATTGAATTTGACTCATGCATCTTTCGCAGTGCTGTGGTTGTCCACCAAGTAAATTCAAGTAAGTTTAAAAATAGCATTGATTTATAGAAATACTGTATGTACTAATTGTGGGACCATGTGGTGTCCAGTACCTTTAACACTATTTATATACTTGGGGATTCCTCTAAAATTGTGCAAATTCATACAAACACTAATGCCACTCTATTGAGTAAAATTTTGCTAAGAAACAACACAAGCATGAGAGCCAAAGTCTTACACACTTAAACATGTATAACAGTTTCAAATATGCAATCAAAATTGTTCAAATATCATGACAAGAAGGCATAAGACTAATTTGTTTACACAAGACTAAGTGAGATGTAACAAGGAATGCTATGAGAATTTTGTACAAAAAAGGTTCCAAAGACCATTTCAACTTAGTGAATATACAAACAGCATAGCTTACACTAATAATATCAGCACACTATCAAGCTTACATTAACAATTAATAATGCTGAGCAGTTGAATAATAACGTAATAAAGGAGTTTGCCATTTTAAATGCTAATACCATGTAAAAACACTCTCTAGCAGACTTCATGGTCGAGACACTATTTTTGTTGTTTATAAAATGTGTTTAAATATTTACAAATATTACTGTCTTTCCCTTTAAAATGTGAGAAAATACCTTTAAATTATACTGAAATTTTTATTTCTTGTATCTTTTCAGGATGAAACTTTTCTCTGCTTAAATTCTTCAAGAATACATTTGAACAAGTAAACCTAACAATTAAATATCAATATTATGCATGTTTCATTTTGTTAAACAATAAGAGAAACAACTATCCTAATTTGGAAAACCAGTGATATTAACAATTACATGTTATTATGGACAGAAAATAAACATATATTGCACAATGTCAACCTACCTATCACAAATGTTGTTGTTTTTTAAAGAAAAAAACAGAAAATTAAGTATGAAATCATGATACAATTGTTTTTAATAATGATAATAATACAAAAGGCTTGCACAATCTGGCATACATAAAGCAATCAGAGAAGGAAATTTTTAGCCTATTAACAATTGCTATAAAAATATACAAGACAATTCAAACTCATTAAACTATTATTAATTCTTACTGATGCATTGTTGTTGCATTTAAAACATACTTTTTACAATTATACGAGGCAGTTTTGTTCCAAACATTAAGCATTTACATTTTACATAATTGAGAATAACTATTTAAACGTTTCCCACGCAGAGGCCTTCTGAGGTTTCTCTTGCTGTGATATGCTTGTTCCTGTTTCCGACTGGTTTAAACTAAGTAAATCAGCAAATGGATCTTTAGACTGGTTACCTAAACTTCCTGCTGAAGCTGATTGGCTACTCAACCCAACGTAACTGTTCCGATTTGCTGTTTTTGATGGAATTTGAGGAGTAGGTTCTCTGTTTAAATTTGAATTGGTGTTCTGGAATCCGATTGGATAATGAACTGTCTGTCTATTAGTCATGGGTTGTGCTTGAGGTGAATAAAAGCGTGAAATGGGTTGATTTCTTGGGGAAGGGGTGGGCTGATGCCCATATACAAAGGTAGACTGGGTACTAGGTTTGTTTGGAGTATTTGTTGATAAATTTGTTAGATGTCCTATATCCCAGACTTTTAGCAAGGAATCCTCACTTTCATTAGGAATGTTACTATTTATAGAACCACCTGACTGGTTTCTTGGAATTTCTTGTTTCTTTGTTTCACTGAATGAGTCCAAAAGTGGATCAAAGTCCAACAATGAAGAAGACTGGTTTGGATCACCTGGTGAAATTGGAGACTGGCCTCTTCTAATACTAGGCCTTTTTGGAGTGTTGTTTTGCCCATATTTCACAGCAGGGGTACGAGATATACTTCCCCGTCTTGGATCTCTCTGAACACCATCAACATGATCTTTTGCAACTTGAGTTGGCTCTTTCAGCAAAACATAATCACCGGCTGCATCTACATTACTGAACTCAGTAGCTATATCATAACCTCCACCGCTAGAACCAACATTAAAGTCAATCAAAGCATCACCACCAGCAATAGGAGAAGCAGGTACATCTTTTCTAGGCTGTGGTGTCGGCAAGCCTTGGTTCTCCATTGACAACCTTCTTGGTGCTGGCTTTGGTCTTTCTCTTGCCATACCGGGCCGTATAAGTCTGTCCCCCATAGCAGGGCTGTTGGTTACATTAGGGCTTACACTCTTTCTCACATGATGTGGTCTTGGAGGTGCAATTGGTGGCTTCTGGTCTTCCTTACTATCATGCAAGCTTCCTGAAGAGCCTTTACCATGTGCTGTATAGTTTGACTCAAACTTGGTCTCAAACTTAGCGTCCAACTTCATCTGCTCTAGGGAAGACTGTGAACCCGTTCTCATGACAATACCACTGTCATCGTCCTCTATCAGGTGGGTGTATATGGAGTTATCGCCCTTGGGCGTGGGACTATGGTCTATATTTCTATCAGCTGATGGAATGTTATGGTGAAGTAAATCTCCTTCTACAGATGAAGAAGAGGTCAAGGTGTCGCTACTTTCGCCACTCTGAAAATTAAAAAAATATCAGGGTTAGAAGTTACAGTTCCATAATCGGTAGCAAGTGTTTATATTGCTTAAGGTCCTTTTTTACGATCTTTAGGTTTTGGCCTGAATGACGACAAGTTAAAAAGTTGCAAAGAAAATATTAAATAGTATTTAATTGATAAACTAGTGTTTTACTTTTAAATTTTTTTAATACTTGCATCATGATTTTGTCTTGAAAAATGACAAATATTTTATTGTCAATTTTGTTTAACAAACGTTGGTATATGTTTTTTACATAGGGCATTTATGTGGTCATTGTTTGAATTAAGATTCTGACAAGGTTTAACAATTATAAATTCATACGAAATTAAACTCCTTGGACTTCTGTCTGGGAATTTCGGCACCTGGTTTTACAACGTGTAAGTACAAACTTAAGTTAGTTATGAAAATGTTTTAATACTATTAATCCCTAGAACATAGAAGAGTTATATTCTAATTAAGACTCCCCTTTTCATATAAAATTGCTTTCAGTTTGGCTATTGTCATAATAAATTAAAGGGTTCTAACAGCTGATAATTGTCAATTCTGGAAAATAGCTATGCGTCTGATTGAGTATGAGGGATTTACCTATATTAATTTCATAGTACATTTATCGTTACTTCGAATTTATTTTTAGTCCCGACTTTACATCTTTTAAGTTCAATTAAAAAAATTATCAATACACCGAAATCGCTAATTTGAATATATCCATATTTCTTAGTCAAATTTACAGTCGCAGATCGATATTTTCACACCCATTTATACACCCATTTAGCACGCAGACATCGGCTTGAGGTGAAAATGAAGCACAATTAGCGCTTGTTAAAGAATAACATTGAGCACCCATATGTAACAAGATCGATGTCAGATCAATTAATATTTGGTGGTGTAGTTTGTATTTAAAGGCAGTATTACATTTGAATCGCCACATTACTGAATTGACTTGCTGCTCTTGAGAAGCGCCCAGTAACCAACTCGGAAGGAGCAATTTAAACATGTTTAGATCAACTATTTAAAGATGTTTTTTAGATTATTAAACAATAATTTAACATACATGCATACTAAAAACAATCCCTCAACCAAAATGCAACATGTTGGTAATATGTAACCAACATTGCAATCTTAACAATAAGCATTTTATGTCATCAGTATCAGTAATTCGCGAATGCATTAAGAAGTTTTAATAATTTTTTATCCGAATTATTGTTAAACCAATCTTTTATCTGGATCTCGATGACTTTTGTTAAACAGTGTTTAAAAGTACTTCCCACTGTTTTTCAGGCAATTGTCTCAGCATTTTTTCTCCTGACTTCAGGATTAATCCTTTTAGAACCCCTGGGGCCGATTTCATGAAACTGCTTAGTCTGTTATAACATGATTAAGCTAAGCTCACTTTTAATATAAAAATAAGTTTTATTTATCAAATTAAGGTAAAAGTAAGAAATTTTGGTGAACAAAATAAGCTTCATAAGTCTGTGAAACTTATTAAGTTTCGAGAAATCAGGTCCTGTACATTTTTTTGAAAATGATGGGTTAACAAATACAACAAGTACAACAAGTACCTTAGCATGTAAGGGATCAAAATTAGTTAAAAGGCTCACCAGTGACTAACATACCATTACTTAAAACAAAATTTAAAAGATTTTTTCAATATAAGCCCCATTCACCAAACAATTTCAAGAAAAATCAAAGAAAGGAGAACAAATATTGTTTGGTTAAACAAGTTTTATCAGAGCACCACAGAGGGAACGTTAACGCCTGTCTGTCTGATTCACTCTTTTCAGTTTAAAAAAGGGCATAACTTAATTTATGTTATGTCAGAATTATAGGCCTTGCTACAAATGGCCTCGCTATTGAGCTAGCCTTTATAGTGACATGGTCGAGTGTGAGAGGTCGTGGGTTTGATGAGACAGGTGCACATAGCAATTTGGCCTGTCTGTTACATTTGGCACCCAACAAGTGATCGATGGTGCACAAAAAGCCTCAATGTCATTGCAAATTGACCTTAGTCTCCGAAATTTGAGGACAAATTTCAAAATGGAGGGGGAATGTGTAACCTGGTATTCAATATATATTTAAAGCGACACTTATACTGATTCACTATAAAACTAGTTTTAATAGAGTGTCCGCCTGCAAAGCAAGAGGTTGTGGGTTTACAAAGCAATTTGTGCTATCTGTTACACCATGTTTCATTTGAATATCTACAAAAGTTTTTGAGATATGGCCAATATTGAAACCACAATGTCATCAAGGCTATGGCAATTCAAAAACATTCTTTTATGAGAAACACAAAAAAGCTTAACAGAACAGTTATCGAATATTTTGCAAGGTAAAAAAGATGAATCAGAAGGAATTTTAATATTTACCCCTTCATGTCAAAACTAAATACATTTTACAGATGATGTACTTTTACTCGTAAATGAGAAACAGGAATTCATTCTTCAACGGCCCATTTTTGAAAAAGATTCTATAAGGTTTATATATGATAATCTTCATTATATTCATAAAGTTGAATACTAAAATTGACTCTTAACCAATAAGCCTAACAAGTAACTACATGTAGGTCACACTTGAAATTATTTGTAATACAGAGAGTTCATAAAATATAGAAATGGTACATTTTTTTTACTTTTTACTGTCAGTAGTAGAGCTATTAAAGGAGGTTTCTGTTAGGACCTGCAAATACAGGTCTTTCTTGGTTAGATTCTCAGAAATGAGTTAAAAAATTCCACGTTTTACATTTAATAAGTAGTAGAACTACTTAAGAATGTTTATAGTACCTGTAAATATATATCTTTCTTGGGTAGATTCTCAGCGCTGGCAGACTTAAACATGTTCTGGATGTCTGGGTCACCCATAAGGTTACAGCTCACTCTGTTGTAAACCATCACATCGTTGTCATCCGCGCTTGCTTGCCTTTGGGTTTTATTGATGTGTGATACAAATGTGGATCGTCTGAAATCAAATGATAACGTAACTGTTTGCATTCCGAGAAACAAAAATAAGATGTTTTGCTGATAATATAATCATTTGCACAAAAACATACAAAATAAATAATAAGTGTTTATGCTCAAAGCTACATGTATGCCTAACTTTACCATTGGCAGTCAATTGTATAAAACTGTTTATCTCTTTGGTTTTGGTCAAAGTTAGCCAAAATGTTTATTGATTGGCCAATTTTTATAATCAACCAATTAAATCATTTCAACATGCAAACTGGCCAAAGATACCTGTGGACAAGTTTTAATACAATCAATAGATGGATTGATTGAATAATTTCAAAAGCCTTTGATGAAAATGCCAAAATTGATATAACCATTGGTCTATTCTTGAGTGAATTATTTAATGATTTGCACTTGAGCACAGTTAGTAACAATCGCATGAATACCCATTCAGAACACCACAGTCTTTCTCCATAAAAAAACATCCTCAGATGCATGCAGTTACATCAGTAGGAGTGGTTATTAAAATTTTAAATAATAGTATTAATTAATTGTAGTGTTTTTACATGTATTTTGTATTAATGCATTGATTTTGATTGCCAGTAAAATGTAATATTGCATAAATAATTATGTCCCCAAGAGTAAAGTTATTATGTTTAAATGCAAAAATTGAAATCACAACGCGATCTTCTTGCAGCGTAGTTAAATGGAAAGATTTCTGACATTGTAAACCGTCCATATATATCCAAAGCTGTTTTCTATGGAAAACGGCAGAGGAATTCTGATTGACAAACACCAAGAAAGTTATTTTATACTTTTGCATAAAAATCTGCTGACTTTATTACCATTTATTGAGGCAAAAATAAACAAATAACAATTACAAAGTCAATAGTAAAAAATTTACTTACATTTCAGGTGGTGAGCCTGACCCAGAAGGCGATAGGGGTCTAGATGGGAGGGGCCTGGGAGGCTGGAATAGTAAGCGTTATTTTAAAAAAATATTATGTTTTTTAATTGAAAATATGTATTTTACTTCATGCAGGGCTTGAAAGCATTTTATAGACCATAACAAGTGAAATGGGTGGTTAGTTTCTAGCAATCAGAACATCAGTTCTCTTTGCAGAAATCATTAGAAGCATATAAGCTTTTGAACATGGACACAAGACATTAAAAAAGAAGGAAAGCATTCTAAAATGTTTGCTAAGTTTCAAGTTGATATCAAAGTAAAGTTCAATGTCCATTCAACATAATAATGCTATTTTTATAAATGTATTTGTTTTTGCACAATTTACACAACACCAAACCATGCCAAAATATAACAGAAAAGTGCCAAATAATATTTAATACACAAATATGTACATATACATTGTACAACTTAAAACAGGCAAACATGCAATGAATAGGTTTCAAGTCATTTCATGAGTTGATTTCAAAATGGCTGTACTTCATGAGTAATAACTCTTCTGCAAGTCCTGCCATACAAATCTAAGAATCATATATATATATATATATATATATATATATATATATATATATATATATATATATATATATATGCCATGAATCTTAAAAAACACCCTTAAAAACATGAATCTACAATATAAATTAATTGAGAAAGAAGTTAATGTCGTTTTTCCAGAAAGTTTACTATATATAAATCCTGTTAAACCACTCTTACTTACTCTCGCAGATTTTATGGGAGAACCAATAATAGTTGAAGGCCTATCTTTTGATAAGCTTTTCGGTAGCCCCAAAGGCTTTTCTTTAGAGAAAGACCTAGTTTGGGGTCCATGCCGAACAGATTTTGATGACTTTGGAGTGCCTGATTTGGGGGAACCATCATCTTCCTGTAAGCAGTGCATTGTGGGTAAAACAAATCATTGGTAACAAAAAGGATGATGGGTAAAAACTGAATTATGGGTAAGAAAGGCATAGTGTAAAAAAATCTGAATCCTGATTTAAATACAGTCGAAACCTGTTTGCTCGATATCGCTTGGCTTGATTTCATTGTTGCTCAAACTTGATGTTAAGGACCGATTTTGTTTTACTCTTTGTAAGCATTCCCACTTGGCTTGAAGTATTTTGGCCGCTTTCTGGGATATCGAGCCAACAAGTTTCTAATGTATGAACAAGAGGGAATGAAATAAAAGCACATCCAAAAACTGGTAACTGAAAACAAATCTAATACATTTGTCCATTGAACAAAAGCAAAGGTTAAAGTGCAAATATAATTACAGAAATAAATATCATTTTTTAAACCATGCCCGCACACAAAGCCATGTTCACAATCAATATGCTTGTATACATATTTCTTTTCAAGAGCAAAGAATTACCAATGTCAGTACTCCAGATATGTATATGCAGTTCTGATTAACTTACATTTTTAATAACAAGAGAACAACACCCACACTTGCCTACTGTTGTTGATTTTACAGTCAAAAATGGGGCACAATTGAACAATAAAACCAGAGTTATGGGCCTGTAAATGGGTGTATTAACTCAAAATGTGCCAAGTTTCATCTATATATCTTAAAAAAATTAAGGTAAGCCTTAAATGACACTGCCACAGACAACAACACCCAGGCTTAAATGCCAAAACTTGTCTGTCTGTTATTTTTTCTGTGGATTAACTAAACAATTATTAAAGTAAGTGTAATGGACCTTGTTATAAACATTGCCTCTAGCAACCTGTATACCAAGTTTCAATGGTTTTTGACTAATGGCCAAGGTTAAGGTTTATGCTTGTCACCAAGGCTACAACAATACATCAACTGTGTTTCTGAACTCTCAGAAACAATAAATAACTGTTGTAAAATCATATATAAACTGCTGTAATCTGAGATCAGCTTAGAAATAATTTCTCTTAATTACACATGTGAATTAGTAACAATTAAATAATCCGAACAGTTAACATGAAAAAGCACAATATATAATACACCAATGCAAAACAAGTTCAGCACAATTTTAACTTGCATTTATGCATTACAATACAAAGGCATTCAAATATGATAACCGTAAATTATTTTGACCAACCTTTGTGAGGTCACTAATCTTTGTTTTGGCCTTGGAATAGGCTTTCTTGCCTTGCGTCTTCACCTGGAAACGTTAGAGAAGGCAAATGTAAGAACATTATTTTCATTATGATCTGAAATGCTTCATATATGATATACACAGCAGGAATGACAGTGAGACAATAAATATGCACAACAGTGTTAATAAAATGTAACCCAAGAAAACTTTTGGGTTTAAAAAATAAAGAAATTGGTTTGAGGATTAATCATAATTAAGTCGTTGGATAATAGTTTTGGTGTTAACATCCAAATTTTATCTCAAATGAAAGTGAATCAATTCATATTTTTGATAATTATCATATTTGAAGAAGTAGTAAAAATATACTGCTGTTCTCCTTTTAAATTATCTTGTTGGCAATGAGTGCCAGTGAAATGTTGTAAGTCAAATATGGCCTGTCGGGGTTGGTACAAAGTCATTTATCTCTAAACAAGTGCTGGAAATGTTGAGGTGATTGTTTTTATGTTCTGCATTATATAATTATTAGGTGGGTTAACATCAAATATAGTGTTTACATATATATAAAATAATATTTTAGAAGCAGGAAAACTTGAAAGAAAAATTACAACATATAATACAACATTGATATTTTCCCAGGCTGTATCATTAAGCGAGGTTAGAAAATTGAAAGCATCTGCAATACACACAACAAAAACAAAATTCACTTTAACTTAAAACTTACAATCAAAGGCATATTTTGTTAGACTGTTAATAAAATAACCAGTTGTTAAAAATTGCCCTAAATATTATATTACATCTTGCATACAAAATAAAATACCTACAACAAAACAATGTGTCACCTAGCAACAAAGAACACTTTGTCTCCTAGTAACTGAGATCAAAATTTAGCATGAAGGTCAGATGCAAGGTCACAAGGTCAACAAGTACATTTTGCAGTGCATGCTGGGATACATTGCACTTACTGACTCAACAGCACTGGACATAGCAGGACCTGCCTAGGATTGGGGAATAAAACAAGCTCTTGATAAATCCTTAAGGGCATATTTCTTTAAATTTTAGAAAAAAAAATTCATTAAATTAAGTGACATGAGCAAAATATTAGACAGGCTGATTTTATTTATAAATATGAATTGTTATAATAAATCTATGACAAATTTTGGTCGAGTTATTATTTTTGTGCACTGTAGCTGTACATTAAGATTAAAATGTTATCAATCAATATATACAAACTTACAAGAAATATTGTTCCAACGAAATATCAAATTTAAATTAAATGGAAGAGGCATCATGCATTAATTGCAAACCAGCAATGCATTCAGTAAGGCTAGTGTTTACTTAATGTTAGTAGCAAACTGTTTTGTATCCTTATTGAAACGCAGTGCATACACTGTAAGCGGGGAACCAAACAGCAAACGTTTGCCGCAAATACGTTTACTGAATGCATGGCAGTTCAACATTCCACACTGAACATTTGATATTAATTTAAAGTGTTAACTTCAGGATCAAGACCTACTATTGTATACAAACTTCAAAGGTTAAAAATTCTATTTAATAAATAAATTTGTAAAACTCATTATTTTTTTGCATGTAAAAGAGAAGGGAAATAACTGATAGAACACTACTTCAGTCGTGAAATAGGAGACATTTTAGCCCTGCTTATCACAATCACACAATATTTCTTTAGAAAACACAGAAAGAAGAAATTCTGAAATAGAAACACATGAACATAGCATAGTCATACCAATCCAACTTTGCAAGACATCACAGACCAAATTGAGAATAAACATAGAAGTTAGTAAGATGAGCATGTTGTCAAATACTTCCATAATTATCAACAGCAGGACAGCAGGTAAAAAATGCATGGAATAGTTTTATTAACTAAATTTAAATATTTTACTGTAAAACACTGTTTCATTATATTTGCATGTATGTGGGTTTTTTTATATCTGTTTAAATGATGAAATAAACTTTTTAATAGAATATCTAACAAGAGAGGTGCATAGCTAATGGCAGACATTAGTCTAAAGTGGATGTCTCGGTTGAAATAAGGCAAAACTAACAAATGATTAAAGCTAGAGTTATGGGACTTGCTCCACTGGTGCAAAACTGTCACTGGTAATATGTGTATAAGTTTCATTTGAATTTTATGATTGGTTTTCGCGTTAAGGCTTTGGCTTAAGGAATTGTACTCTGACTACAATGATGAGTATGACACCGTCAACAACGACACATCAGCTATCACGGTACCCGGACTTTTTCTCTCCCAATAAACAGACAAGCTAATAATATCTATATTATGTTAATTCCACATGTTACTTATCAATATCAAATATATATCATATGTCAACCTCATATATTATTCATATACATGCAATCATTTAACATATTTAGTTCTGCTTTAACATAAGGCCATGCAAAATGACTTCTTTGACAACATGCTTCAATTACAAGAATCTTCCCTCTGTTGTTTTTTAATATGGCATTTTACTTTCTTAAATATTTATCACGTAATTACTCAGCTCATACACACTCACTTTACCACCAATGACTCATTAATTGAGAATTAACTAAAATTTGCCTCAGTGGTCTTAATGTACTTTTATTATAATCCTTGTCAAAACTATTTGTCAAAATGAAAAACAGGACTTGCTTAAAAGATTAAGCCAAATTATTAGTATCAAACCCCCAGAAACTCACTCAAAAATTGTGAGAAAGGCTTTGTGATTAAAACATCTGCTGACTTAAGGAGTTAAATAGAAGTCTAATTAGTAGGGATAAAATGATGATCGAGAAATGTGGAAAAAAATACTCAAAAAAACTGTTGTTTACAACTAAGGACACTGATAATCAATTGCATAATCTCAGAATTGCTATGTGTCGTTATTTTTCAATAGAAGAAAATGGTAAAACAACGGGATAAATAATATTGAACTCAGCTAATAAGGTTAATCAATTGAAAAAATACTTCAAAACACAACATGAGAATTTGCTTTCACAATTATTCATTGTTTTGTTCACTTATTTTAAACATTTTTACATTTTTTTTTAATTTCAATTATATAATCAAAAATTGATTTAAATGGCTTGACTGATTATTTCCGATTATAGTTTTAGACCGATTTTAATCCCTACTATTCAGAATGACTTAAGAAGTTAAAGGGACCAAGTCAGCAGAATTTTAGTAACCAAACAAGAGTTATATACCCTGTGAGACCAATTTCCCCACTTTGATTGCATTTCTTTCATAGCAGGTATGGCCTAAAAAATTCAAAATCATAACGTTTATACAACATACTGGTGATATTTGCTACAAAAATAAGCAACTAAATAAAGCTGAAAAGATGGCTTTATTACGCTTTTTGATATACCCAAAATTTTTCAAACCAACCCATGTAAAATATTTTTTTATGTAGCAAGCTTCCTATAGAGTTCAATAAACCAAAAATCGATACTCCTACAGAATACAACATTATTCAACTTATACCAAACCCATCATGAACTTATTTAAAATATTTAATATAAACAACAGAGTAAGATTTCCAGCCCTAAGGTATACCCGATGTGAAACTGTATCCATAAAGCCCCTTGCTTCCATCATAGCCGGTCTAGCCTAAATTGTGTGCGGTAGCATACAGATTATACATCCAGCTCTGGTACTCGTCATAATTTTAAATGATCAACAAATAAACTAAGAAAATATATGTTTTTTAACTGTCCAATTTTTATATTTGTTACAATTTTAAAGTCCATGCAATAGAATATTTGTAGCTACATATGAGTTTAACAAAAAAAATATTAGTATTTACTTTAACTTACATAATAAAATACATGTTACCAAATTCTTCTTTCGATAATATGCTAGGTAAGATTATATGCAAACAAAATACAAGTGAACAAAAAATTGATTGAAAACTCATATTATGTTATGTGAACAGGGAAAAAACCTGTAATGGAAACTGTCTATCATATTTTTTATATTAAATATTTTAACAACATCTTACATTACAATGATAAAAGCTAAATTCTGTTGTTGTTTTTTGTTATTTGACCAAAGTCTAATACTCTGATTCTACTTTGTATATTTTATATAAACAACAAAGATTTGATCTGTTTAAAGTTGCTAACACATCATTACAGTTCTACATAAACAAACAAGGGCCAGTAACTCTTACCTTTACTTTGAAATCAGACCAAGCGTACTTGCCACCTCTCTGGAGTTTCTTCCCTTGTTTCTAAAATTAAACATTGTAACGATGATAGACAAACATGACACTGTACAAAAATAGATTATATCCAAAAAATAAGGTTTACAAATTTATAGATTTTACTTGCCTTATATTAAAATTTATTATTTTTTGTCAACTTTTAAT
This sequence comes from Mya arenaria, assembly GCF_026914265.1. Taxonomy (NCBI): domain Eukaryota; kingdom Metazoa; phylum Mollusca; class Bivalvia; order Myida; family Myidae; genus Mya; species Mya arenaria. Next base: position 54,336,524 of record NC_069138.1, read on the forward strand.
ATAATGATAACCATTTGGTGTTTTTTTCTACAAAAGGGAAAGTCAACCACATATTCCACGAATACAAACATACCTTCATTTTTCCGAGCCATTCATTGTATCTTGTTTGAGCATTGAGTTTGTCAGCGTGAACGAGACATTCTTGCTCAAATATGTCAGCAAATCCTCGACCAATATTCAACATGTCCAGGCGTTCATTGATAAACTGAAATAGAAGGACAACATTTCTGTATATTTCATTTCAAGTCTGGAAGGCATGAAACATATAACATGCAAAGCTTTGTAAAGCTCTAAGTTTATCCTATTTTAGCTTGATTGTGAAAAGTGAAAAAAACTGCAATCTAAAATCAATCTCTCTCAAGTCTGATTCCTTGCAACCAGTACAGGGGCTGTATTCAATTCCTAGCTTACATTTCACCTAATTTTAAAATTAGAATCCAAAAGTTATAAATGTACTGTAAAAATAACTGGGCATTGGACTGAGTGGAATCACTGAGGCGTGCCTAAGGACAAGGATAAGAACAGTATAAAATATGGACCCTTTTTTCAATTTTGAGAGGCAAAGAAAACGATTTGCTGACAGACTTGAATACCACTAACCCACCCTTATCCCTCAATGTTTGAATCCAACTGATTAACACAAAGATATGGTACAAATAAACTGAAATGTGCCTCCCAATCTTTTTATGTCTCTCTTGACTCATAAAAAAAAAGATCCGTCCTAAGGGACAAGCCATAAAATTTAAACAAGATCAAGGATCACAAATAATACATTTTTAAACAGGCAGTTTTATTGAATTGACAGCCCCTGCCTGGTTGGCCAAAGTAGATTGAATGAAAATCAAGTGTTGTTGAAATATTCCAACAAAAATATAGCATCTAGAGTGTTTGACCTAGTGAACTAGTTTTTGACCCAATGTGAACTAGTTTTAAAGTTATCTATGATTCCATCGTGGCATTCTGATAAGTTTCATGAAGATTGAAGCAGATATTTTGCCTCTGATTGTTCCCAAGATTTCTGTAAGATTTGATCTTATGACCTAGTTTTTGAGCCATGTGACCCACTTTAATTACCAAGATCACATCATGGGGAATATTCTGACAGCAATTTGAACAAAGTCTAACCAATCATTACCAATATTTGGTTTCGGACATCAAAGATTTGACCTGGTGATCAAATGTCTGACCTTACGCGACCCAGTTTCCATCTAGTCATTGAGTTCATAGAGGAAAATGTTATGATTAAGTTTTATAATTATTGGACCAGATATATTGCCTCTAGTATGTTCCCAAGACCTATTTTTAAGATTAGACCTAGTCCCATAGTTTTAGACCCCATGTGACTCATTTTAAAATGCAGTGAGATCTTATCAAGGGGAACATTCTGACCAAGTTTGAACATTATCGGATCAATCCTTAACAAGGTCACATCTGAACAGAAACAAATGTGACAGACAAAAAGACAATGTCTCCCTCCTGAAACCTTCGACTTGATGGGTTCAAAACATGTCTCTGATAAACAGCTAAGATGGGCCTTGAGAATTGAACAGGTTTTTTTTTATCTTTTCATCTATAAGTCAAAATCCTTTCTCTTAAACAAAGACCATCGTAACATTTTACCTGTTGGAAGATCTGCAGACAGAGCATGTTTTCCAGGAATGGCTGCATGGAAGCAGGGCGGGACTGGACAAATGCTTCTGGGTTAAACGTGATTGGATCCCCTTCAGTAAACTTCAAGGCATCTCTGTATCCACCTGGTCACAATGGAAACTTTTCATTTTTCAGTCTTTTAAAGATATTTTAAAAATGTATAGATGGATAAAAGCCCCCAAATCCCCCCTCCCCAGTTCCATGTTTACCGTTCTGTGTACTGTAAGTATACAATTAAAAACATACACACAATAATGTTGCTTTTACAAGGCACTTTTCCACTAACCTATAACTAAGTGGAAGGGTATAATAATATCCATGCAGTTTTATTACTAATGACGTATGTATGCATGAAATCTCAAAAGAATAAGAATACTCACCTATGAGTTTGACGAGGGACATCATGAATGTTTTAGAGATGGCGTCCCCTGATCCCAGCATGGAGGCCTTCACTTTCTCACCCTTCAAGTGACGTTTAAGGTAGGATGCCTGGAAATGATCTTACCATGTATATAAATAACAAACCAATTTGTTAAAGTCTATGAAATGTTTCAGACTAATTCCATAACCATTATCTATGAATGATCTATCACTTTCTTCAAGTGACACTTTAAAGTAGGAAGCCTGGAAAAACAAGATTGCCACAAAACGGTTTTAAGACAATATATAATGATGACTGAGCTTGACAGTTAAATTCCCATTTAAACATTTTCAGCCCTCATCTTATTGTGCTGTTAAGTTAAAGTATTAACACTAATTAAATTTGAAAAAAATGTGTTGTCACAATACAAATTAAGAATAGATTGCTATTGTTAAGTTTTAATAAGTGAATTTCTAAACTTTAATGTAGAAGATAAACATATTTATGTCTAAAATATGGTCTCATTTCTCTTAGCCTGATTAAGAATGCTTGGGTCTGTTTCCTGAGCCTATGTTCACTCTGACTCAGGACAATTTATATACTAAAATCATTCCTTTTAATTTAGTTCTAATTGATGTGTAAAATAAACTTATTTTATGTTATATATAAAGAATTCTCACCATTTGTAGTAATAGTACTTTGAAATCTAATGAATCTTAGTTTAAACTTTATTTATTTGACAAACAGCATACAAACATACATACGTTATATGTATAGAAATGAAATACATCACAATATGTTCGAAGATTAGAAAACTAGAAATAACTTGTATTAATTCTGCTCCTCTACTTAGATAAAGTGCATAAAAACAGATGAGACATGGCATATGCTTCGCTGACAATGATTATAATTGGTAGGTTTTTTCATCTTAATATTATCTAAAAATGATAAGAAATGAAAATTGTTTGTTGCTGCTCATTGCTAACAGAACCGCCTAAAGGCAGTTATGTACGATTGCACAAGTGAAAATATTACTTTGTTTTGTTCAAATGAAAGAGTTTCATTTCCATAGAGAAGATTTTGATAAATAGGTGAACATGGCATGTTGCTTAAGAAGCGGCGACGAATGTCTACAAGCAGTGGACAATAAAGTAAGAAGTGTTCGGCAGTTTCGACGGATCTGCAACGACACAAAGGGGAATCGACTATTGATCTTCGATGAAGGTCATAGTTAAGGGTCTGGGAGCTACAGCCAAGTCTTAATCTGGTGTGTAATATTTGTCCAGTGTGCGATCCAAACCTGAATATTGGTTTGGCTTTGGACATGTTTGAATTAAGAGATTGCTTAAATGATATCAGGAATTCACTTGAATCTTGAGTCTTAAACTCCCGACCAATGGTAGGCCGTATTTATAAAGCATCTTAGAGAGACAATGTTACCATAGTGAAAGAAGAGCTGAATTTAAATAAAACTAAATGGACCGATTGTTCAGAGCTCTTCCAAAGTTAACAATGTTGTTAACGTCATCCATGCAGAGTCCACAAAGTTTTAAGAAATTATATTATGAGCATTCTGCTTCCTATCAAATTGTTAATTATTTGAATTGAAATATGTATTGTAAAATATGTTTCATCCAAACTGTTGACGCCTATATACCATTAACTACCTTACTTTGAAGTATCAAATGAAACATTTGGCAACACGTACCATTTCATCAGGAAGATTTTCAATATCGTTATATTCTGTGGTGATCTCATTCTTGTCAGCGTCCACAATCACGGCATCTCCTAGTTCCATCTTGAGAGCTCTCTGAAGTCATGTATTAATACATCAATCAAAAGTTTCAAACCTTTATTAAGTATACTTCTGAAAACACTGATTAAGGTTTAAAAGAATCCAATAGACAGTTACTTTCAATCCATACATACCATATAAAACATGAAATGACAAAGAAGAAGGATGATGGGTTGTAATAGCTAGTGATGTTCTGATGATTGATTATTATAATAGTACAAAATTGATTGGTTGGGCCTGAAATCGGCGACAATCAATTGTACTTGGTCATAATTGATCATAGATTTGGGAGAGTTGATTTTCTTCATTCCTAATGTTATTTGTGTTCAGCTAATTTTCTACTTTGAGTTCATTTATACATTCTGAGGTGTTCAAATGTTATCGTTAAGAATATGGCCGAAAGCAACAACAACACTAAATAACTTCAAACATACACATAACTTAAGCATGGTTAAGGATTACAAGTTATTTTACAAGAATTAAAACAACAAATAAAATGTTGTGAAAAAACAATTATACTATTGAGAATCAATTACGTGGAACTGATTATCAAAAATCAAAATGGAACCGATTTCCAACACTAGCTTAAGCTTAAAATAACATTATGGAGATTTTTGTAACAGGAAAATGAAATGATTTAATCCCAGTCTTACCTCCATCAAAGTACTGTGGACACCTATCACAAATGGCATCGGAGCTCTGCAAATAAATCACAAACTGAAATCAATACAATTTCAAAACAGGCAATAATCTGCCTTTTTAAGCCTTAATATACATGTACATTGTAGAAGTTATCATAATAATGCAGGAAAAACTATTTTGATAAAACTATTTTAATAAGCATAGACATGTATATAAATGTACATGCATTTTGACACCAGAAGTTTGCTTTTCTCGAAATTGAAAATACATCTACCTTAAACAAATTATACTGCATTAAACAATTTTATGGAAATTCTGATGGGGAAAAGTGTGTCCTATGCAAAGTTATTTATGGTAAGAACTTGCAAAAACTTTTGCGATACTCATAGTTAACTGACTCTAAGTCCAGAGTTCAAAGAGACTTACGTGAGATAATCTATGAGAAACTCCGGAAGTACAGGTATGTAGAGGTGTTGCCTGAAAGATGAAGTAACGCGTACATGACAGCAAGTAACCAGTAACATACCAGTGAATCCATTGAATAAAACATCAATTTAGGATGGCCTTAATGTAGTATACAGGTAGCATGCTTAAACATATAGTGTTATTAAATACTAAGCAGTACCTACCAGTACATGGGGTAGAGCAAACATCCCGCAGCATGGATCACGGCTGTCAGTCGACTCAGTTTCTTTGATGTAACTATAATACGTCTTTCATGTAACATGCTGAAATGTGAAAATACCATCTTGTATTTCATTTAACATTTTAGGTTCATTTGTGTTTAAATTAGTACACATAATGAAACTTTATATGAAACATAACACTGTTTATTGGTTGTATATTTTTACTTATTGACCTTTTTCCTTGCAAAATGTTAAAATCAGCTTCAAAAGTTAAACATTATTCGTTAACAATAAAATGTATCAACTGATGAGCCTTAAAGCATACTGCATTTATAAACATGAAGACCTTACCTAGCAAAGATCATCATCATCTTCTCTGTGTCTATGGCATTGTAATACTCCAGCAGATTTCTCTGAAATGATACAGCAGAAAAGTTGGTAAGCCCTGTCTATCATCAAACAGAAGCTGAGTAGGAACAGCACAGAGAAGCAGGCCGGTGCTCCATTTTTGTCCGAGACACATATCGGCTGCGTGAAATGTCACATAAGGACCTTTTATTTGATATATATCTCAGTGTCATTAATGACTATTAACAAGAGAGCTGAGGAGTAAACAGCTGCCAGGCTATCTGCACTGTGCATGAAAACACCAGGCTATCTGAATACCTAGACATTTCTTCTTCCAAAAAAGAGATGAGCTAAACACTACACAAATTTAAAAAAAAAGATTTTAAAAATGCACAAGGTGTAGGGCTTTTAAATAAACAGGAAAAAAGTTGATTTACTACCTTTGCGAGGAGCCACAGATACATTTAATGAAATCGTGACAAATCTACCTCAGTATAGCTACTCACGCTGGCAGGAATGCTGGGTAATTTGTTCGCGTCCGGAGCCTTGAAACTTAGCATCTGTAACAGAAATGAATCATATAAAAGTTGTTGCAGGTCGGAATTATAAAGTAATTGCAATAGACTGAATGGCTTAAAAAAAAGGCCAAAAACAAATCTCATTTCTTTTAATATGCCTCGGGTTTAAACAGCAAGACAAGTAATCCCCCCTGAGCTGTAACAAGAAGACCAGATATGGACACTTTGTGTAAAGATTGCTTATAATAGGCCTAGCCCGAATAAAAGTAAAGGAGAAAATAATTTGAACACTTCCCCCATCCATTTAAGTCTAATTGAAGCATACTAATCACCTCTTGTCCAGCTACTATGGTAACAGGAAGTCCTGGCGTGGGCACTTCCTGCACGTAGGCGTTGCGTAACATGGGAGTCAAATCATTATCATCTGTCCGGTTCGTAATCTCGGCTAGTGTGTTCAGGAAGTTGTAAAATACTTCGAACCATGGGAGAAAACTGAAATATAAATATAATTCAATAAGGAAATATAAGAATTGTGTCATAGGTGTTGTTTTAGGAACATAGGCATCATGTAAATTAGGTGTGACAGGAATATTGTCTGTGTGGATTGTGATCTTGGATTTTGTGTTACAGAAGTTATGGAACACTAGTGCTCTATAAATTGAATTAATTGTGATCAACTTATTTAGCATAAAACATTTAACCAAAAAGTGAACAAGACCTTCATTTATGACAATGAATATCTCATGTGACACAAAAAATCTTATATTTGTTGCTGTTGAATACAAAATTTTATGAAAGGCTGGCTTTATCATTTTCTCTGAACTTGTTTTATAAATGTTTGTAAGGCAACTCCTGTAAGATCAGATCCTAGCTGTTTATGACTGCATTATTAATGTACCGGGTAATTCGATTTTTAAATTCTAGTGTTTCTACTGCAGAAGAAATGTTGTGAATAAACTCATTAACAATGCTTCCTGTCTAGGCATCAACTGGCAACAATTGATCCACTTTCAAACCTTTTTCTCATAAAACATATAACAGGTCTGCACAAAACCATTTCAAAGTTGCCACACTAATTGATATGATGCTTACATCAGATTACGAAGGTGCTAGGAAATTACGTTTTTTGTTTTATAACAAAAGAATACATTAATTGACATTCCACATGCATTTGTTTATACAGACAGGGTATCACATGAATAGAAAATATCTCCAATTGATTACCAGTTATAAAAAAAATATATAAGGCTGTTTTGGTGTCATGCCAATTGCATGTAATGTAGATAGTTGAGGTGGTAAAAATTGGGGAGCTTTTTCAGTTAATCCATTTGATAATTCAACCATAAGCTACTATTAACTTACAAATTTAAATATAACATATCATAGTTTAGCAGATTATTTGATTGACAAGTAGGCGATTGGTCAGTTCAGATTTAATGCTTGTACATACCTTACAATACAAAGACATGTCTGAGCCCCTGTCGCATGTCGACAATAGCCGAACTTAAACTTGCTATCCAAGTCTGTCAATACGAACGAGAAGTGGTCGACCGTCGTCCTGTAATCACAGCGATAATTGAAGAAAACTTATCTTTATGTATTGCCTTATGAATGATACATATTATGAATAAGAACTTGATAAATTATAATATATATAAGTGGAAATGGAGGTTTCATTTCTGCATTCATTTAATAACAAATTGTGGTCTGCCTGTAATGATCAATCTTATCTTTTTTTTTATTTAATTTCACTTGTTCTTAAATCAAAGAATAAAAACCTCCCCAAAAATTTAAAGGGAATTTTTCTTCAACCATGAGCAAGTTCTAAAATAGAATATGCTTGATTCACACTGGTTCACACTTCCAAAGACTGGTAGACATGAACTTGTTAGTTGATATGAAATAATGATTATGAACAATTTTTACAAGACAGAATTGAGCAAGTAACTTAATTTGTATAATTTTATGACAAATTAATGTGCTTTATCTTTACTTCACAGATTATGAAATGGCATATGGCTTTTATGTTTTTCCAAATTTTAGAACCCAAATTTTCTTCAAGAATATCAAATTCTGCATGAAAGTGCTATAAATCAAACGCATGTGTTATGAAAACAATTTAAAATTGTTTCTAGAGAAATAAGATGATAGAGAGAAATTAAAAGAATGTATGAATTCTGAGAAATAAATTGTAAAATACATTCGTCATTCTTGGGAGCATGCCATCAAGACCGCAAGAATGAAATAATCAACATATTTTCAGTCATATAAAATTATGTAAATTTAGTCACATATGTAAATAATTTAACTATTACGCAGATATAAAAGAAAATCAATCTCTTGAGTTTATTTTTGTCTGTTTAAAATACCCATTTTTTTAAATTGGCCATTAAGTATTATTTTAATAGATATATTCCACAAGATGGAAAATCTGAGTGATTTCAGTAACTTTTTCAACAAATTATTCTTAGAGCTGCACTCTCACAGATTGACAGTTTTGAATTTTCATTTTTTTTTCCCCTCAGAATCAGCTGATTTTGGGCAGCAATGTCTTCAATTGAGTCATTTAAAACAACTTACAATAGGAAAGCTTTCATTTTCTTGGAAAACTGCCGAAAAACTCATTTTTCTTAAATCGTAAGTAACACTTTTAGCCATAAAACATAAATTTTTGAACGTAAATATGACAAATGGCGATCTAATCTTTTGTCAGAAGTCTTATATCACTACATAGCTACCTGTATATACACAACAATTGGCTCATTCCAAGTCAAAAAAATAAAAAAAAGTTGTAATAACTGTAAATCTGTGAGAGTTCAGCTTTAAAGAAGATCTTGACACTCCATGTATATGAAACTAGTTCTGTTTCCTGGTGGCCATACATGAGAATTAGCACAAAGTTCAGACTGCATCTTTAACAAACAATTTGCTGTAATTTAGTATCCATAGATATTAATCTACATTATCTTCCTGACATGAGATTGCTGTATGTCATGGCTTACTATTAATTTCTGAAGTTTGTAGTGTAAATTGGTAACATAGATGTATTATTGTTTGAACTTTAAGAATATATTCCTCGTCTTCTTTTCATAAAAATGTAAAATGGAAGTAGTGTATACAATGTATGTAAATAATCATACTTGTGTTATATTAAAGGAAAACATTCTTACAAATTTCCACAGCAAATAGTTTACTTAGAATCAATACAATGTTATATTGCAGCACCATTAAAAAAACTGCCACTCTTAAACCCCTTTTACTAATGTAGACATTTGTAATTGTCATATTCAAGTTATTCTTAAAGCTGCACTCTCACAGATTTACCACGTTTGAAACTTTTTTTATTTTTTGTCTTGGAATGAGCAAATTTTTGCGTAATTATCTACAAACCAATGATATAAGATTGCTGACAAAAACTCAGATCGCAAATTTTCATATTTCTGTTCGAAAATTAATGATTTATGGCTTACACCGTTTACTCAAGGTTTAAGAAAAATGCATAAAACATCAATTTTTTAACTTAAATATAAAATTCTGCGATCCGATTTTTTGTCAGCAGCCTTATATAACTGGTTTCCATGGATTTTCGATTTTTGGCTCATTCCAAGACAAAAAATAAAAAAAGCTGTCAAAACGTTAAATCTGTGAGAGTGCAGCTTTAGGAACTACTTTAATATTTCAATCATACTGTCAAACAGCTGTTAAAATGTTATTATCATGCATTTCTTTACATGTAAGAATACAAGTCATTGAACAAACAAGTCTCACTATATACATTTATAAATGTAGTTTACGTTGTTAGTTTTTCCATCTATGTTAGGTCATATTTAGGAGGAGTCAGAATAAAGTATCAAAGATAACTATATATATATTATACACGTCAGTACATTTCATCCCCCACTATCCCACCCCTGACTTTTACCTTTAATTCATCCATCTTGCACATAAATTACTTAAAAAATCTCTACAATCAGTTCAGAGTAACAATATCTCAGTCTTAGTAATAGTAAAAGCTATAGTTTGTCTTCTACACTATTTAGTTGGCAGGCCAGGTGCAGCCCAGCAGCAATAAAATGTTTAAGACAAAAAATACTAACTTTCTTAGTGTTTATCATGAAATGCCTATCAAATGCCTCTATACAAGCCGGTGTGAATGTGCAATCTTATAAAAAACTCACTTACACCAATTACTGACTAATTTAAAAATTAGTTGGTTTACCATTACTCAAAGGATATTTTATGTAGTTGTGATCTGCTTAATGGACTTTGAATGTCAGAGCTCTTCTAAATGATTTAATGTGAATCAGTCCAGTGATCCTATTGGCAGAGGCATGGCATCCAAATTAAACAATAACATTTTTGCATGCCAATGAAAATAAGTTCAACACAAAAGTCTTTGACAATACTTCTATATAAATGACATATGAGGAAACTTTGCCCAAATTAGTAAAATGTACTGATAAGTATTAATAAAGGAGCTCAGACAGTATTTAATAGAGGATAATTGTTTGTTTCAGTGTAAGATCACATTATATTTCACCAGGTGAGCACCAAAAGCTATATTTAATGACTGGTGTAGCCTCAAATAAATATTAACTTATGGTGTTCACGAGGTGAAATATTTTGCAAATGTACACTGAATAGAACAATATTTCTTTTTATTATATGCTAAAAATGATAAAAATGGCATTTAATTTCAGTTGACCACAAGAGCGCGCAAATTTCTATGTGAAAGGAACAACATTTCATAAAAAACATCATTGAAGAACGGGAGAATGGGCTAAAATTTCAAAACAGTTAAAAATATCAAACAAATATAAATAATTAATATTTTCACTGTTGAAATATAACTTTTATTTCACTGATAAATATCTATAAACCACCAGGAAGCATATAATTATATGACTTTTTTTTATCATGAATTATAAAAAAAAGAACTTCTAAATACTGTCCAAGTCCTTAACTAGCTGCAAACAAGAGAAGAAGTCTAGCCCCAGCCAGAGATTGATAACTTACGTATACCTTTCTGTATTGCATGGAAATGCAAATTTAGGAACAGATTTTATCACTTCCTGAAATTGTAAATACTTGTTAGGCATAGCATTTCAATTAATATACAATTTTAGACTTGTGTTCAGGCATATATGAAGTTTTGCTGACCTCTGAAAGTTATATTGACTGATTTGGTTTTTCGGCTAGCACAATGATTCAGTAGCGCACTCACTTCTAACCTAGGCAACCTGGGTTTGATTCCCGGCCTGGGCACAGGTGAGTTTGATTTAGTGGTCACAAAGTCGAACAAACGGGTTTCCTCCAGGTACTCTGGTTTCCCCAACAGCACAAGACCACACAATGGCGTAACAACGTGCCAACGAGAGAGATCGATATAAGGTTGTAATAACTTGTTTCACAATTGTTGTAAAACAAATAAGTTTAAACTATTAACTGAGAATGACATGAAAGTATAATTGAAAATTGAGCTTAACAACATCATAGGCCAGTTCCAATACATCTATTCTTTTGAGAAATTAATAAATAAAAGGCCCATCACAACTGCGATGGAGTTTGCCACCTGTACCATGTTAAAATGTTACTTCAAGATATCTTGACTCCTAGATTTATGCCTACCTCATCGTTGAAGTCCAGAGGGTATTTTTGTAAGATGAAGGGTGCTGCAAAATGACAAATATCATACATTTAAACAAATATAACTGTTTTGAAAGCAATCTTACTTTTTAAACCAAATATTTATTATAAAAAAAAAACATGTAAACATTAAAACATACAAGTATATCAATTAATAAAACAATGGAAACTAAAATTAATCCAAGATCCTGTTTAAAAGCACAAGATAACTTCTTAATAACTTCTGGAATATTTGGATTTCTTGTATTTTATTAAAGTAATACAACAATAAGTATTAAAGGGGCTGTCTCACGTATGATAAAATAGCGAAAAAAAAGAAAGAAAATTGTCAAAAACTGACATAAACTTGGCATCGATGTGTACAATGCATTGAAACTTACTAACTGAAGTACCACAATTTATTTAAGTTTAGCAGTTATTTCGTATTTTTCCATTAAAAAAGATTACTGGGTATGTCTACCAGGTAGAATTCATTCCTTATGTGTGATTGGCTAGTCGGTGTTATCACGTGATATTACCGAAGTAGGTGTATAACTTAATTATGTCACCCGGTTAGTATAAGCTCTGTGAGTAAGACGCTGGACTTCAATTTTGGCCACGCGGGTTCGAACCCGGTCTCGGACACAATTTTTTTTTTACATTTTGGTACTTTTTTTTTACAATTATGATATCAAAGCGTAACACATTCTATTAGATAATTGTCCTGAGATTTGTTACAGAAACAAAAAAAAATTGGTGCCAATCTGTGACACAGTCCCTTTAATACTGGGCGGTATGTTTTAAAATATGAACAAAATTTGTTCCATCATGAACTTTTCCTACAGCTGCTAATTATTAGAAAAATTAAAGTAATATTTTCAAATATTTCAACCTGCATCCTCTGTAGGCTTTCCGATTTCAAAAAATACTTCAAAGAGTTTGTCTGGATTCTCTCTGCAAACAAAAATATATACCTACTTCTAGCACATATTATACTATATACATGATCATTTTCAGCGATTTAAGGACTGATCTCTTTTTTCTTGCATTTATGCTGTATGAATCCAGTTAAGGGCCTGCAAGCTAAATCCATGAAGCCTGCTAGCACTTCTTAGTAATTTGCTCACTTGAACTTCTGTGTCCAAACTAGTATAGAATATACAGTAAAGCAGAAATGCAAGGAAAATGTGATCAATACTTATATTTACATTTTAAATAATTATGCACTTTGATTCAAAATAGCAGTATCTTCTGCGATTGAGTATTCACTCTTAAAGAAATGTAACCGATAACATACATCGGTATAAAAGAAGAGCTGATATTTGTAAGTAACGATGTACATCATTGGTAAAAAGACATCATGCTTATCTAATCTGAGCGCAATATTGAAACAAACAATGACATCATAACACCATGAATGTTGTACAATATGAACATCAAGTTTTACCTATAAAAAGGACTAGGTGAATGTAAATTTAAAGAAATAAATGAGGATAACAAATGCACTTTGAGTATCAACCATACGATATGTTTTCCAGTTTTAAAGAAAGAACATACTATGAAATATTTAACTGTTTTATTTTCCGGAAAAGGGACCAAAGTCAAAATAGAAATAAAAATCAATTTGCATTAATTTACAGAAATTGTTGACAATTTCCGGGACGGAATTGCCTAACCCTTGAGTTTCCCAGACCAAGACTTGGGACAAGTCTTCTCGAGGGGAAAGTAATGAAATGGTCCGCTGTAGGCACGTATGTGCGTTCATAATAATGTAATGGTCCGCTGTAGGCGGACGATGTGCGTTCACATTACAACGGTAACAATCCGCTGTAGGCGGTGGATGTGCATTCATAATAATGTAACGGTCCGCTGTAGGCGTCGGCATGTGCGTTCATAGTATGTATGTTTACTTGGTTGGCAATATGCAAATTATCAAAACTCAGGCTCTGTGTTTACTGTAAATAAAGACCAGTGGACCCCATCAGGGTCGAGCATGCTTTTCTCTGAAGGGATCTGCTGACCTTGTTGGTCTCGCATGTTACAGTATGTTGATGTTCTTGTTTGGTAATATACAGTAGACTCCACACAGAACTACCACATTCCGTTTTCCTCAGCGGATTTTCGTCATCGCCGACAAGACATCCAATTTATCATAATCCGCTTTCCAGCATTTTCACTCGTTCACCCTCCGAGGCTGATCAGTGGACCGTATAATTACTATCGCCGCGTTACTCGGAAGTGAAAACACCGCGAAACTTTTAAGAATCTTCTACTGTACATGTATCTGATTTTGTGTAATTTATTTGAATACTGTTCTTTTATTGTGTTGTTTCAATATTTTTCAGACTTGCTTGCACATAATACAACTGGTAATCTAATGACGGCACAAAAATGCAATATATCGATATGTCGATGTCCATTTTATACCCAGTTTTAATTATATCTTACTCATTTAACTTTCAACAGTCCCAGTTACTTAAAGTAATGTAAACATTATGTTTGGTACATATATTCAATTAATTTCTCTGAACTGCTTCATTAGTCATTTAAACCTGCAGTTTGATAAAAAAAAATGCATTTTTCCCAATAAGAAACATGCAAGATAACCAAAAGTAGTCTAAATTTATGGCACAATACGTCACTACAAAATTTGCATATCATGTGACTTCCACATTGTCAAAAATACTAGATTGCGTTTCATACTAATAATTTCTAATTATTAACTAAGAAGTGTAACTTGCGACGTGAAACAAACAAACAAACACCAGATAGCCGAGCTTTCTGGCGTAATGAAACAAACACCAACAGATCCCTTCACGGAAAAGCATGCTAGACCCTGAAGGGGTCCACTGGTCTTTATATACACTAACTTCTCTATTCTCATATAGCCCGGGCTTTGCTAATTTGCATATAATACCAACCAAGTTTACATCCGGTATGAACGTATTTTCGTTTTATAAGAAATATTATTATGAACGCATCTCCGCCGCTGTAGACCTCTGCCGCCTACAGGGGACTGATACACTTCAACCAAGCAGAGCTTTAAAGATTGTTGAAGTTCCAACTTACTGTGCCTCACAGGACAGCTGCGCTTTCTAGCAAGCGCATAGAAGTGGAGACTAGGAATGCACATCCACCGCCTACAGCGGACAGTTACAGAAGTTATGGTTTTAATATTTTTAAGCACATTATTCATACAAACACCGTAACTTTCATAAAATAGTTCAATTTAGAGTAGGAAATAAATTATGACAATATCTTCATACAGATGTAGATTCAATCGAACAACTCAGTGAAACTCGGCGGATTTTAGCAAGGAAAAAGGTTACGTACTCGTCAGATGTCCCCGATATAATTGTAACGTGCGACGCCAGATAGCCGAACTTTCTGGCGTAATGAAACAAACACCAACAGATCCCTTCAGGGAAAAGCATGCTCGACCCTGAAGGAGTCCACTGGTCTTTACATACACTAACTTCTCTATTCTTACAGATCCTGGGCTTTGCTAATTTGCATATTACCAAGTTAACAAACGTACTACGAACGTACTTCAGTTTTATACGGAATATTAGGAACGCACATCCGCCATCCGCCTATGGCGGATCGTTACTTTATTAAAAAAACCTCGGAGTGACCGTGGAAAGTGGTAGTTCCGCATGGAGTGTACAGTATATGCAAATTAGCAAAGCCCGGGCTCCGTGTGGATTGAGACTCTATATAAAGACAAGTGGACCCCTTCAGGGTCAAGCATGCTTTTCTTTGAAGGGATCTGTTGAAATGCCATATACCTGAGTATAAAAACCCATAAAAAAGGAATGTCTCTGTAGATAGATAGATAGATAGATAGAAATCTGGGAGGAATAAAACATTTAATTACATGCTATTAAAAATATAACATTCTTACAATGAAACAAATAATTATCATCTATTTTCTTTTTGGAGAAATTAATAATTTCGAATTCAACATTTACAATGTGTCAGCTTAGGATTCTCAATGGATCTGTTTAAATGATAACGATGTGGCTATCATGGAACCTCAGGAAATTCTAAGTTAAACATTTGCTAGTTAATGCTCATTATATTCAATTTGTGATCGAGTCTGAAGTTCAGTCGGATTGCACTTGCAGCAAAAATTAACAGATGAAACCAACTGTCAACTTTAGTATTCAGATATTGTCGATAATTTACAAATGAAACTGCCCATACCTTATCCTTGACATGTTGATGTTGTTGGCCTTTCAATATTACACATCAGCTTGACAAATATTATAAATTAAAACTTGATTTCAGAGTGAAATGACTCAAAATCAACAAGTGGGAAGTGTCTTCGTCCATCCATTACAGACTGGTTACTCAAGTCGAAGAGATTCTCTCTTAATAATACTCATTTGATACTGAAATAAAATAACAAACCAGTCGTGCCAAACGTCAATGTCAAACGTAAACTTCCGGTGTAGAAGACGACCCGTCTTTTTTAATGGCAAAATACAAACATTTACGTTTCCTGGATTGTCATAAATAAAATAAGGTATCATGTTAATATTACGAATATATCATTTTGAACTGTGCTTCTAACATTTAAAAACCATTGCGTACTCTTTTGACCAAACGATTATGCAACATATTTTCGCGACATACACTATGTATATATGGGTAATTTTAAATCCTAGAGTTAAGGAAATAAAATTAATTTAAAGTGACTCATGTTTCCTGTTAGTTTATTATTTATTTCAACGCAGATGGTATTTTTGAGGGAAAATCAAATCTGTCCTTCAAATTTAAAGGTACAGTAATAGTCCAAATAATGGTATACGTTGATGGATTTTTTTTACGATTTTTGATATGGCAAATCCTTCACGTACAAATTGTTTTGTACCAAAAGTGGGTAGTTGTTCCGATCGGGATTCGGGGTTAAAGCATATTGTGTCCATAAAATATCATAAAAGCAAGAAATATTACTGGATAATGTTATTTTATACAAAAAATAATAATAACGAATAATTATGAGTTTGATGGAGTTTTCTTCATTTCATTCCGTTAGAAAAAAAGCACAAGGCTGCAGTTCACAGTTTTACAACAATCGGAGCACTTCATAATTCATAATTCAAACATTTATTGCATGAAGGCCTCCAGCCCATATACTATGGAAGGCCGGAGTTCACCTTTCCGGAGATCATAATTTTGCCTATATATTTCCTATATTTATAAAATCACCGGAAAAATATAACTGAGCGGGTTATAAATAACTCCGGAGTGGGTCAAATAAGTCCGGACTAGGTCAATAATTATCCCTGGAAAAATCTAATAATTACGATCTCCGGAATTCTTGGTTGCAATTCCCGGAGATGATTATTATTATGATCTCCGGAATTCTGACTCTTTTTGCGGGAATAATTGTAATTAAGATCTCCGGAGAATTAATTCCCGGAAATAATATTTTTTCTATTGAAATATATAGGCAAAATTATGATCTCCGGAAAGGTGAACTGCAGCCTTCCATAATATACACATATGCATACAATCAATTATAAACAACGAGAGTGTTGACACATAAGGCAAATATGAGATGTATCAGACAAATTGACCAAATTTGCATTGGAGTAGTACCACGATATACATCAAATACTTGTTAGTTGCTATTCACAAAGCTTTGTCTTACTTTATCAGCATAAAACAAGTACATAGACAATTTCTTAATAATTGTTTCATTTTCTGATGCAATTAGCAAAAAGAACTTATGAAGACTAGGACTAGTATAATATTTCGGAGGTATATAAACTTCTCGTATGTCCTTCTACAATGGGCATTTGATTACAAAATGGTATTCATCCTCTACAAGGTTTTTACAAAATAAACAAAATCTTAAATCTCTAGCAATTCCAGAATGTCTGCCTGTTTCAATAGCCAGGTGGTGCGAAGAGCATCTAAAATTAGCCATACATCTTCGAAACTTGTTCACAGTAATACAGTTCACATATTTATTTACACTTGTGCACGATTTTACATGCACATACAATTTATTAAGTTTCATGTTTTCTGCACACTTATGATTCCATGTTTGAAGATGCTGATCCCTTATTCTAGTAGCATACTCATTAAGAAAAACAAATTTGTTTTTAACATACTGGTCTTCCCAAATATAACCAAAACCATTTTTATACAAATTCATGCGTAAAATAGTAACCCAGTTTTCATAACCTAAACTATCATACAATTTCAACATATTATAACACAACTTAACATATCTATCATTAGGAAGTTTTAAAATTTTAAACCAATATTTTAGACATCGTTTAGAAGCATGAATATGTAAAGAAAAGCGCCCTAGATCACCCAAAACCGCATCATTGCATGCTTTAAATGATACATTCAAAAACCTTTTACAAGCATAAACGTGCACATTTTCAATAACATTCATTGGAGTCAAGCCCCAAAGTTCAGCACCATATAGCATAATCGGTGATATTTTTTATTCAAACATTTTAAAAAACACACTAGAGTTTACAAAAGATAAAGAATCAATGCCTTTAAGCAGGCAATGTAAAGCTTTCTTAGCTTTTAGAGCAGAGCTCTCAGACATTTTAAACAATGACAATGTACTACTAAAATATATCCCCACATATGTAAACCCTGGTACTACCTCTATGGCTTCATTATTATAGTTCCACTTCTCATTTTGAGATAACTGTCCACCTCTTTTAAATACCAAAATTTTTGTCTTATTAAGTCATGGCCGACTTGTTACGATTGTATTTACGAGGTCTATCACAAGGCTTGTCGGAGGTGGCCAAGTTATTACGATTGGGTCGAGTTGTTCCGCTTGGCATAATTGTTGTCTGTGTCAGTCAAGTTTCATTTTATTGGAAAGGTAAATCATGTGTTTAATGCTTGTTTGGTGCAAAATAGCTTTGTACTTACATGGTAAAATATGAATTTAAACCTTTATTATCCATTTAAAACATAAAATACTTCACTAAATACAATTTCAATATTTTTCAAACCCACCCAGTTTTGGCACAAACCCGTTGAGACGTTAGGGATTGGAAGAATCCCGTATAACACGTCTATTATTTTAATTGCTCATGTTTTTACCAAAAATTAATTTTCCCAGTGGATATTGCATATGAAAACACTCAGTCTGAGCCGGTAAAGTCATGAATGATTAAATTAGAAAACCAACGCCTTGACCAAACGACCTGGACTTGCATAAAAGTGCTGGATATTTTGGTCTTAAATATATCATGACGTGATAATGCCAATAAACCAAACATGAGTCATAAATTCTAATGAAAATTATGGTCTTCAAAGACAATATTTGAACAAATATCAACATTTATTGAACGGTTTCAGCTTTTGGTATCTTAGTTTTTAGTCTCCTTATGATTTGCCACACTTTATTTTCTCAATTCGATAGCATGAGATCGGCACGTGGTGAATATGCAGACCTTTGGGATCACAGTTTCAAATACTTTTAGTCAAAAAATGAAAATCAACAAATTATAGAACCTACAAAATTTTCACTTTTTCAATAAAACAAGAAATTTTATGCCCTTGAATATAAATTATTTCAAAGTAAATTATTTGATAGAAATACAGCTTCAGATTATGCACCAGTCAATTGTAACCACGTCTCCCCCAGGTCCGGGGAATAGCGGGGACTTTGACTTTCGGTCCAGCCAAGCCCATGTAAAATCCCCGCCCTGCGGAGACGAACTGCTGGTTATATCCCCGCCAAATGCCCCCATTACCCAGGGGCCCTAGGTAAGGCCCATTCCCCGCTATTTTTGGCGCAAAGACAAAACCACCGCATTAGCCCAGCACTGCGGGGCCACCTGGAAGGTAAAAACACGGCCCATTTCCCCAGCTATCCCTGGTATACCCCTGGACATCAGGGGACCGTGGTAACAATTGACTGGTTCATTAAGTTGCACTTAATGCAAAACCATTGTTTTTATTAATTAAATAAAAACTGCCCAATCGCCCATTTTATAACAGGGGCATTGTGTTTTAAATTTGAATGAAAGTATAAAAAATATTTTCTCTGTTCTTTATAATTTATTTAGTATTATATTTTTCAGGGAAGCTTTCAGTATTGCCAAGAAGTATTATGTTTTATGGCCAATGGTACTAGATGATCATTTGAATTATTTATTGGAAAAGCTCTTTGGCAGAAAGTTCATGTGTAGTTATTATAAAAATGAACAGGTATGGTTCAATGAAAAGTAATAATGTCAGACATCTTCTGTCAAAAGTTTTAAAGCGAGAGCTTTGCAGTCAAGAGTTCTCAACAACTAGAAATGGAAACAATTGTATGTGTAAGCACAAAAAGCTGCATCTAAAAGAATTCAGCAGGAATAAAAACTTGATGTCAGAATTGACTCGTCTCCATGGCTACCAAAGTCCTGTGATGGCATATTGTACAGTGAAAAATGGAACAACTGATAAAGATATAGAGGCCTGGGAAGCATTAGTAAATTATGAAGGCCTGTCTCCTCTGGAACAAAGAGTACATGATAGACACAGAAATGCT
The DNA here is from genome assembly GCF_026914265.1 of Mya arenaria. Lineage (NCBI taxonomy): Eukaryota > Metazoa > Mollusca > Bivalvia > Myida > Myidae > Mya > Mya arenaria. The sequence continues at coordinate 54,356,619 of NC_069138.1, forward strand.
GTAAAGGTAATTGTCTAGCTTTGTTCTAATATATTTATTATAAAAAAAAAATTATGTTGTCTGTAGTATCTTTTTAACTACAGTTTTATATAAGGGACTTGTTCATGTTTTGGCACAAAAAATGCTTTATCAGGTAATAACTGTTTGATACTCAAATTGCAAAAAAAAATCATATTAAAGTTGGATAAAAAAAAAAACCCTGGTTGTAGCGGAAACAAAATCTTCATCGGTACAGTCAAGAAATTAAAGAACTGATACCATATGTATACCCTAACACACAAGGACTGATACCATATACCCTCACTCACAAGAACTGATACCATATACCCTCACTCACAAAAACTGATACCATATACCCTCACTCACAAGAACTGATACCATATACCCTCACACACAAGAACTGATACCATATATATACCCTCACACACAAGGACTGATACCATATACCCTCACACACAAGGACTGATACCATATACCCTCACTCACAAGAACTGATACCATATACCCTCACTCACAAGAACTGATACCATATACCCTCACACACAAGGACTGATACCATATACCCTCACTCACAAGGACTGATACCATATACCCTCACACACAAGGACTGATACCATATACCCTCACACACAAGGACTGATACCATATATATACCCTCACTCACAAGGTTTGATACCATATATATACCCTCACTCACAAGAACTGATACCATATATATACCATCACTCACAAGAACTGATACCATATATATACCCTCACTCACAAGGACTGATACCATATATATATATACCCTAACACACAAGGACTGATACCATATATATACCCTCACTCACAAGAACTGATACCATATATATACCCTCACTCACAAGGACTGATACCATATATATACCCTCACTCACAAGAACTGATACCATATATATACCCTCAAACACAAGAACTGATACCATATATATACCCTCACTCACAAGGACTGATACCATATATATACCCTCACTCACAAGGACTGATACCATATATATACCCTCACTCACAAGGACTGATACCATATATATACCCTCACTCACAAGGACTGATACCATATATATATATACCCTCACACACAAGAACTGATACCATATATATACCCTCACACACAAGAACTGATACCATATATATACCCTCACTCACAAGAACTGGTACCATATATATACCCTCACTCACAAGGACTGATACCATATATATACCCTCACTCACAAGGGCTGATACCATATATATACCCTAACAAACAAGGACTGATACCATATATATACCCTAACACACAAGAACTGATACCATATATATACCCTCACTCACAAGGACTGATACCATATATATACCCTCACTCACAAGGGCTGATACCATATATATACCCTAACAAACAAGGACTGATACCATATATATACCCTAACACACAAGGACTGATACCATATATATATACCCTAACACACAAGGACTGATACCATATATATACCCTAACACACAAGGACTGATACCATATATATACCCTAACACACAAGGACTGATACCATATATATACCCTAACACACAAGGACTGATACCATATATATACCCTAACACACAAGGACTGATACCATATATATACCCTCACTCACAAGGACTGATACCATATATATACCCTCACTCACAAGGACTGATACCATATATATACCCTCACACACAAGAACTGATACCATATATATACCCTCACTCACAAGGACTGATACCATATATATATACCCTAACACACAAGGACTGATACCATATATATACCCTTGATACCATATACCCTCACACACAAGGACTGATACCATATACCCTCACTCACAAGGATTCATAAGCTGACATATATTTTAACCTTTATTGAATACATCATGTGATATGTTAACCAACCAATCATGATACAGCCTTTTGTTGAATCTTGGATTTCAAAGAAAATATTTCAGGATATGGGCTATTTAAAAAAAAAATGGCTAGTTTGAGTATTTCCTAAATAAAATGAATAATATTCAAATTATCATTATTTCTTCTTTCCCATATATCTTGTATTTTTGTGTCATCTAAAAGTCTGGGAAGTTTGACTAAATTAGCTTCAGCGGAAAAAAAGTTACGCACAAAAAACAGGCCAAAATTGTCAGGAGTGTAACAAAAAAATGTGACACTTTACAAAAAGCACTCAATTTAAAGCATTACTGTAAACAACATTGGCAAATGACAATGTAATAACTTTATTTACCAAAAAAACACATATGTTGACGTCAAGGTGATATAAAAATTTAAGCAATATTTTAATATTTATGCATGAAATATTACTGATACTGATAATGTGTGTTTGAATTTTTTCCACATTTTTTTTTCATTAAAAAGCTCTTTTTAAAGTATAGCTCGGATGAATTATCATACAACTTACAATTTATTTATTTAAAGTTCAGGATACTATATATCATTATTACATAGGTACACTATTTTTTGTGTGTTATTACTTAATTGCTGTTGTTTAGCTTTCTAGAAAGAAGCTGACCTAAAAATGTCAGGAGTGTAACATTTGATATAAAATGAAACACAGTGTTTGGGAACAGTTAACAAATGTACTAATAAGGGTGTTTCCTGGAAGTCTATGTCATGGAGTGATAATAAGACATAATCATAAGTGAAGATAGTGATTGGTTACTGAGCATGTAGATGATACGTGCCCGTCAGGAGTGTAACATTTTTTTGCGAATTTTTGGCATATTATTATATCATCATTTTCAGAAGTATTGCAGTATATTTGTACATATGTTAAGATTTCAAATGAGAAGTGAAGGATACATTTTGTCAATATGATGTAAATAAGGTAGGTTTAAACCATTAATGCCTATAAATGTTATCAAAAATGTTTGAATTTTAAGCAACTTAATTACAACTAATAGAAAAATCATACAGTGACAGACAATCAACAAATGGTATTTTTTTGCTACAATGAGGCAAACTGATGACCCTGTTCTATAATTTAATTCACTTAAAACTATGTGACTTTAATTTCCAGCATGACTGTTGACATGTCCTTTAATGTTACACTCCTGACCAAATATTGGTTATGAGTGTGAATACTATTTTTTTACAGATGAAATATCATAGGAAATAGGGACAAATTTCTTGTAAGCCTTCCAGGTTTCAAAGGGGCACAAAGAAACAAGAAAAGTTTAAATACAAGGAAGAAAGTCACTAGAACTACATCAGAGGAAAGAATTAAGAATTACAGAGAAAATCTTAAAAATGACAATGTTCAAAATTAGTTTTAAAAAATGAAAAAGAAAACACAGGAAACACGAGAAGCAAGCAAAAATCAGAAAAATAGCTGTGTTATGAAGAATCTTTTAAAATAAACCAGAGCTTGGGCCAAAACAATAAAGCTTTTATTGAATAAGGCAACGGCTCACAGACGATCAAAGTGGTTGACAAAGATGACCATGAAGTTGTGGAGGAAACCCTTGAAATAAGCAAAGTAAGCCGTCCAAAAGTATGAGAACAAAAATGTCAAAAGTAAGTTGGCATCTGCAGACAAGAAAAATAGTAAGGCCAGAAGAAAGTCATGTCTAAATAGATACATGAAGAGGAAAGATACTCAATTGAAAGTACACTGTCAAAACCAAAAGCATATAAAGCAGTTTGGGAAGATAAGCTGTACAGTTTGTTTTTTTGAAAGCAATTCCAGAATCATGCCCAACAAAAAGACACCTTGCATATAAATGGAAGTCATGTACCAGTACCTAAATGCCAATAACTAAGTTCAAAACTGAAGTCTAGAACAGCAGATAAATGAATTGAAAAGGGCAGCCCAGGCAAATTCACTGACCATAGAGAGCTGTCTGACTTAATATCAGTATGATAATGTCCTTTTGACACAATACCTGGGACTGTGAGAGTTGGGGTGCGGACTATATTCATAATCTGTATGAGCCATTACTTTCAATTTGTACCGGATCATTTTATGGCTGATAATTTGACAGTTAATGCAGAAAGAAGTCTCTACAGTGACACAGAGGTGACATCACTTTATTGATATTGTGGCCACAACTTAGAAACTTGAGGGCACAACTTAGTAACTTTGTTGTGGCCATGACTTATTAAACCGTGGCCACAACATAGTAATTAATAGTTGTTACTTAGTTATGGTCACAAGTAACTAAATTGTTGCCACGGTTTAATAAGTTGCGGCCTCATATAAAGTACTAGGTTGTGGCCTCAAGTTACAAAGTTGGTGACACAATTTACTAAGTTGTGGCCACAATATATATCAAGTGTCACGTTAGTGCCACTGTATTAGTGTAAGTCTCTTTATGTAGCAAAGGTAAAATAAATATTCAACACTAGATGTGCAATAAATTTATATTATTACCGGGTATATTATTCATCATATATGATAGGATAGATTATAATTTTATGTACATGTTGTAAAATATGACTTTCTAATGAACATGTCTTAAAAGTGGATGATCGCTCAGATATTTAGATCAGATTTATGCAGTGAGCTACCTTCAATGGGATGTACACCTGATCAAATGCAGATGATATATCATGGCCATTCCAAGAATGATATACTAAGAAAACAACACTGCCAACACTTTAGTATGTCTCAGTTTGGGGTTAAAATTGAAATTTGATACATAGTAACTTGAACTTGAAATATTTTGTCAGGAGTGTAACAATTCGGAACAGTTGTATTTAGTTACTTACACTGAATACCATTAGTTAAATTAAATAAAAGTGTTACTGTTGTAGCACTTAACTGTTATTTCAATTGAGTTTTGCAATTTTTTACAAGTTGAGCAAGAATTAAGTAACAGTAACACTTTTGTATGGTTTTGAAAAACCTTTCTTAGATTATGTAAAATCCCAATTTGTCAATGCTAAATTTGTTTTATAATGTTTCACTGGCTATCAGTTACTTTGTAATTGCATTTCCTTTGATTTATACTTAGAAATTTTAAGTGAAATCTATTTAATGGTTGTAATCTACATACGTCAGGAGTGTAACAATTTTTTAAAATATTGTTCCTGTTTTTATTTTTCTTCTGTGAAGTGAAATCATAATGCCTCCTATGATGTTTTTGTGAATGTTACTTGTTATTGTTTAAATTCTATGAACATGTATTTTTTTTAAATTTAATTGCACAATTTGAATAGAAAATAAAAAAAATACCTTTGAATATCACATTTCATTGGTAAAAAAAAGTACAAAAAATCAAATTTTTCAGAAAATTGGAGCGACTGAGTAAATTCAACATTCTATTAATGTATGCTGCCATTAGAGCTACTAATATAATAATTGGTAGACATGTTAACTCAGGTTATTTCAAGAAAAAATGACATTAAAGGTGTTCATGTATTAGGTAAAATTTTGATAAAAATGTTAATGAGTTGTTTTTTCCATTCAAAACCTATTTTGTACACTACAAAGATTGTTCATCAAAACTAGGCATACAGCCTTGTATTTAATTATGATTTAAATTTAGACCATTTTTCAACTTTTCTAACCATTTTTTTTTAAAATAGCCCAGATATCAACATGTTAAAGGATTCCAGCTGCCGGTGTCTTAGTTTTAACATTCCTAAGGATGTAACACACTTAAATATTTAGTAATAAAAAAATCTTTTTATTATAAGTGCATTTTACTAATATCAAAGGCCCAAAGGTTACTTTTATAGAGAAAAACACACATGACAAAGTTTGTAAAACAGCAACAGCCAAGTTATTTTCTTTGTTTCAAATCAATTCTTTCAATGTGATTACCTCTTTGGATTTTTATTTTTTTTTACTAAAAAGTCTTTGAATTTGCCTTTTTATGTGTAACAAATATGTATTAAATCAGGAGCATTTAATCATTAATATTAAGCTAAAATATCATTTTACAAACAACTATCAGAGAAATCTAATATGTGGACGTGTACCAGAAGTGTTGGATTGATGTTTTCAACTATTTCAGCAAGGCAAGCTGATGTATGCAGACCCCCAGACAGGATATCAAGTAATGACGAGGGTGGCTCATCTTAAACGTGGCGATTGTTGCGGAAATGCTTGCAGACATGTATGTATGATATGCCATCGATAAAAGATTTGGTATCTGTGTGTTTAAAAACTAATTGATAAAATAATTTAAATTATTTATCTTGATGTATTACCATGTATTTCCATCAACTCTTCTCGGAACCATTAACTGTTTTTACATCCTTTCCATTGGTCAAGAGGCTGTCAAAGGACAGACCATAGAAACTGGCACAAAGTGATACTGAATGGCAAAAACGTTATATAAATGTATCTATATAACTGTGTCATTCACATAAAAATGTTTGATAAAATGAGCCATCAGAAAAAGAATAAAATACTGTGACATCATTCCGCAAGCATTTCATTTCTTCTTCATCCGTATTTCACTTTCCTTAATGTTTACCAGTGGTCAAGAGTAACACACTTTATAGGTTTGTCGACCCTTGGCCTTTACACAAAAAAATATAGGGGAAATGCTCAATATAAGAATTTTATATAGCTGAACTTTTTATAAATTCTTTAGCCAAGTAGAAACTTTCAAATTAGGGCTTGTTCAATCGAAAACCTCCAGTAATGGTTTTAATGTATGGTACATAATGCTTACAAATTCAGTATATTGTAGTACATTATAATCTAATATTGGTGTGTCAACTGATTATTCTTTTCATTAGACCTTAATGCTAAGGTTAATTGGATATGGGGTGGTTTAAAAAAATAAAAATACCTGTGTTTAGGGCAACCTGACTCTACCTGGCAAAACCCCTATAGAAGGCTCTACCAGAGGTTTTTTTTTTCATTGCTTGATTGAAAAAAACTGATTTTCCGATTTTTAGTTGTTGTTGACCATTTGTGTTGATTACAATTAAATACAATGTATTAATTATTTAATATACATTATACTGAATGTCATGATAGGCACTTGTGCTTTTGCTAAAAAAATAAGATAAGGTCTGAATCAATTTTATATAAACAGTGCTCAATATTATGCCCCCCTTGAAGAAGAGGGGTATATTGCTTTGCACATGGCGGTTGGTTGGTTGGTCAGTCGGTCTGTCTGTCGGTCTGTCGATAGATGGAAGCTTGTCCGAGTGATAACTCAACAATTCCTGGATCTATTGTTAGCAAACTTGACATGAAGGTTGGGCCTGACCAGTAGATGACCCCTATTAATTTAAGGGGTCAAAGGTCAAGGTCACAGTGACCTTTAATTGGGAAAAATTGTCAAAGCTTGTCTGAGTGATAACTCAACAATGCCTGGACCTATGGCCATCAAACTTGACATTTAGGCTGGGCCTGACCAGTAGATGACCCCTATTGATTTTAGGGTTCATCGGGTTAAAGGTCAAGGTCACAGTGACCTTGAATACTTAAAGGTTGTCCGAGTGATAACTAGACAATGCATGCACTCATGGCCCTCAAACTTGACTTGGAGGTAGGGCCTGATCATTTGATGACCCTAATTGGTATCAGGGGTCAAAGGCCAAGGTCACGGTGACCTTCAACCCAAACTAGACAATTTCTTGACCTATGGTCATCAAACTTGCCAGGTTGGGCCTGACCAGTCTATGACTCCTATCTATTTTAGGATCATCAGGTCAAAGGTCAAGGTCACAGTGTCCTTGAATGCTGAAAGGTTGCCCAAGTGATAACTCGACAATACCTGCACCCATGGCCCTAAATCTTGACTTGGAGGTTGGGCTTGACCAGTAGATGACCCCTATTGATTTAAGGGGTCAAAGGTCAAAAGTCAAGGTCACAGTGATCTTGAATGCTGAAAGGTTGTCTGAGTGATAACTCGACAATGCCTGCACCCATGGCCCTCAAAATTGACTCAGACTCAAACATCACAACTTACAGCGGGCAGTATATTGGTCATTAAAATTACATCATATTTACATATTCCCTGCTGCTTAGAGGATCATATTTATCTGCAAAGATCAGTCATTATCTGAACATGATTAAAAACTGTACTTTCTTACCGCATACGAATTGTCATAATCTTAACACTGCCTCAAAGGCATTAAACTTCAATGACAAATTAGCTGTCACTTGGGTCCATGCATGTTTCATTCAATTGTCCAAATATTCTTGGAAACATGGCGTTCATGAGGGGCATAATGTTTGACAAACATCTCTTGTTGAAAAGAACTCTTGAATTCAATCTTCAACTTGATCAATATTATTACATAACTTGTTGGTTTTTACATTATTTCAGTGTCCATTTGGGCAAGCCAATGTCACAGACACTCGGAAGAGAAAGAAGTTCAACACTGCCTTCTATGTTTGACGAAAATTGACATAGACCTTCAAATTGTTTTATATTAAAATGAATTAAAATGATAGAATTCCAGAAAAACTTTTGCTCTTTCCCCAGCAGAATGAATGTTAGTTTTTGTTTATAGCTTTTAAGATCAAGGTCATTGTTTGAAAAAGTAAAAATCTTTTTGTCTTCTCTACATTTATTTGGCTTTGCAGGCTGAAACGTCTGTAAGTCAATGTGCTTAGCGTCTATGGTTTTCAAAGAAAGGCATTGTCATAGTCATCATGTTTGCATGTTGTTGTTAGGATGCAAAAAGCATAAATGCAAGCCATTGAAAAACATTTTTATATGAAACTTGGTACACATGTCTGAAAATCTGACAGATGACTCTAAAATGGAATCTCCTGATTAATTGATTACACATAATTGTGTTCTGAAACAACAAGGAAATGAAAGACGTATATTTTATTGAAACATTAACAAAAATATCACATAATGCTAACTTCAATAAAACATACGAGAACACAAAAATAACAAATAAAACTTGGTACACATGTCTGAAAATCTGACAGATGACTCTAAAATGGAATCTCCTGATTAATTGATTACACATAATTGTGTTCTGAAACAACAAGGAAATGAAAGACGTATATTTTATTGAAACATTAACAAAAATATCACATAATGCTAACTTCAATAAAACATACGAGAACACAAAAATAACAAATAAAATTCCTGCTTAGAAAATTAAACATATAGGGCTTATTGCTAAGAACTTTGTTAAAGTTAACAACATTGTTAACATTATCATTGTTTACTTTCAAATCCTTACTGCTCTAGAAGATTAATACACTTGTGATCTGCAGTATATTTGTAAAAAGCTTTGAGACAGCTGTTTCAGCCTTACTTATTCTTTTCAAATTTATGAGCACATCATCAACTATTTCACGTTTAAAATATAACAAACATGTTGTTAATTAATGTTGTTAATTTTAACAAAAATCTGAACAATCTGCCCATAATGCAACAAAAAAGGTTTCATGCTTTTCCTTAAAATAAAGGATAAAACGTAGTTCTTTTTAAGAACAAATTATAAAAGATTTCCTGCTTGGAAAATTAAAACAGCTTTGACAAAACAATAAATCTTACATAATGCACCACAGAAAATTCGGAAATTATACATATAAACATTATTTCTAAGAAATCATAACTGTTGAAATATATTTTTTGCTGGAACTCGTTTGTACCAAGTGAACATTATTCGCGTATAGATATGTGATTATTTGTGGATATCAAAGATATGCCCACAGTGATTCAAAATATGTAAAAAGTCAAATCATTCTTTAAATAGTTAAGAGGAGAGTGCAGTATTATTTCTTAAATGCAGTGTGAAAACTATTTTTGTTGCCATTTGAAGCGAGAAATGTTTTATTTGAAATATTGCCTCAAGACAAGTTTTTCATGGTGCTACAAACAACGGCCTTCAACAAAAGAGGTAATTGTGTGATAATTATAAAAAAAAAGCAGTTCATACGGATACTTTTTTATCTTTGCCTGTGGTCAAGATAAGGGTTTCAAGCATGGCCTAATCTCCCAAGTATCTGGGATGGAAGAAATTTCTGTCCTTGACATACAAAAAAATCCTTATAGCAAAAAAATAAATAAAATGAGTAACCTCTATTCTTTAAAAATACGCTATCCAAAGTTATGCTTTTCATGAACCCCTTTACTGTAATCAGTTTAGCTTAAAATATTCTATTTCAGAATGCAAAATAGCGGTAGCCTAGTTTACTTTCATCTGGGACCAAGTAATACAGTTTGTAATATTTCTTTAGTCATACATTATACATGTTATTTCTAAAATGACGCATTTTTTTCTTTTATGCATTCAAATGTTTTGTGTTTAACATTACCAGAAACGGAAAGATGTAAAACTTAAAAGAATGATAAAAAATGCATAAATATTCAACAAACTTGTTTATAAAAGGGGGCATAATTATAATTGACTAGAAGTATAATTGAACTTCCTTATTAACAAGCAAACAATATCCAAACAAACAATATCAACAATAGATAAGGAAAATCTTCCTCCTGTTTCACCAAGGCAACTAAAATCTGTACTGAAACTCTTAGTCACAACTTTCATCTTCATGATTTGAACGACATTATATGTAATACAATCTCATGAATGTAACTTTTTAAGGTTTCACCGGGGAACTTTTAAATGTGTGTGATTAATGTTACATCTAATCCCAATTTTCAACTTCATGACTTGTGACACAGTTTTTCTCCTCACATTCACTAGTGTTATTACTGCGAACATCAACACTATCATTGTCTTCATCTTCACCATCATTGTCACTGTCAGAATCACTGTCATCTTCAGGTATGATAATAAACGAGCCATCCACTGTAAGTTTGAAACCATTGTTCTCGAGGAAAATTCTGAAACCAATGGAGAGAAAACAATTTCATTTTGTATTAGTAGAAAGGCAGTAATTTTCATAGCTGCGAAATTACGAAAACCTAGTGTTGAAGGAAGAAAAGAGAATAGGTATTTTGATGCTCATTCGGTTTTCATAGTGAATCAAAGGGAAATAAGTCCACAAATATTTTAGCCAGAGTTGCATGGTTAATGTCACAATAATCCGATGAAAACCTTATCCAAAATATACCCTGTTATACGATGTTAGGATGATGCATTGAACGTCATCTTCAGACAACCGTCGGACGATCAAAGGCATTTTTATGCTTCATTGAAAGTAAGAGAAGTAAATCAAATTTATCCTACCGTATATTCAGCAGGGGTCAAAGTATATTCTGCCAAAATTTTGTTTTAACAATCTTCAAAGTTAACTTATGACATTCAAAATACTCAGACAGACACGCCTTTGTATTTTTTAATCAGAATGTTGTAGATTCGTCTCACCTTAACTACAATTCATTAATCAATAAAGATTAATAAACTTTTGACCATCAATTATACTGCTGTAACTTTATTGTACAATGTTCCTTTTAAAAGCTGAACCAAGCATAACAATATCTTTAATGTAATGATAAGGCACATTGCTATAAATAGCAAATATGGGAAAGCCAGATCAAGCACAATTTACTTTTTAATGGAATGTCATAAGACCTTCGCATAAGCAAGGAATATTGAGATCAAGAACTGAAATAAAGTTTGGTCACAACATATAAATATCTTCAAATACTTTTTAAATATGGTCAAGATAAAAGTTTTAAAATGATGACAACAATGACATTGAGACTATGACAATAACTCAAGCTCAAGTTCTGAAACTTTTTTAATAATTAAAAACACAAACTTTACCAAGTTATTACTAACTTTAAACTATCAGTATCTATTTTCTCGCGAACTTTTCTATACTTCATCAAATACGAAAGTGGAACCAAATAAACTTCTTCGTCGATCTGGTACAAGGCTTGCAGACAAGCGGGACACAGAGCTTCTATAGATTTGTTCCCAGTTTCTATAGCTTTGTTCCCAGCTTCTATAGATTGGTTCCCAGTCTCTATAGATTTGTTTCCAACTTCTATAGATTGGTTCCCAGTTTCTAAAGATTGGATCCCAGAATCTATAGATTGATTTCTAGCTTCTATAGATTGGTTCCCAGCTTGTATAGATTGGTTCTCTGTTTCTTGTTCACAGTAACAATCTATTGTTTCATGTCTCATTATGTTATAATACTGTCTTATAATGAAACTGACTTCCATGAGAAACTGTTCCTCTTCTGATAGCGAGCTTTTTTCTTTGCATGGGTAGCAGGTATGAGCTATCTGAAAGTGAAAGTAATGAATTTAAAAGCAGATTAAACAGAAACTGCATTGAAGCCGGATTTTTTTATCTTAACAAACACGCTTTTGCAGCAAAATGATGGCTAACTTTCACACTAGTCCTAAATGCTGGGAAATATTCTGAGTTTATTAAAAGAAACACAACTGAAGTCATAAAAGAAATAAGAAACTAAATGTATGACCTAAATTTTTTACCCGTGATTCACAATGGTCTTAATTATCCTGTTGCCAATTATAAATACTAATTGGGTTTCATGAAGGTTGTTGGATTAATGAACACAATATATACTTGGTTTGTCATAAGTGACCTACTTTTTCAACTGAGATGACCCACATTCACACTGGTATAGTTTTTACCATACCAAGATGACCCATATTTACATGGATCTTAAATATCATTCTGACATATATTCTGACCAAGTTTCATAATGATCTGATACAAACCATTGTACTTATGAATTGAAAACAACTTTAACCCATATTGATTATGAAACCAGAAGATCCCAGCGCCTGCCAATTTTTTGCACACAAAAAAATCTGGCTAAAAATCAGGTAAAAACTCTTACACTGGGATAAAAAACAAACAAAAAAACAACAACAATATATTCCAAGTCACTTGATACGATTAAGAGTATGCAGGCAACAATTTAAATCATTTTATGGGAGAATAACAGCATATGAATTTATCTATTGGAACTGTAGGTAAAGACAAAGGGTATGCTTTTGTAAGTAAACCGGGTACCTACAATTTACCATTTCTAGCAAATAACATTTACTTTTTGTACAATGATATAATTCTGATGAAAAGATATCAGTATTAAACAATCATATATATGAACATTAAATTCTACATTGATAATACAAAATATGACACTATTTTTTTCCGGGTGATCAAGTCTGATTAAATTGATTTGCATAAAATGTTGGACCGCTGTCCGAAGACTTCCGAGGATTGATCAACAGCTTCATGTAGCTCATGTATGTTGAATAAAGATAAAATACTCAGAATTAAGCATCCAGCTTTTATTATCTACATGTCTGCAGTATCTTTATCAAGTTGAGAAAAATCTAATGAAACATATTTGGATTCACTAGAATGACCTACTAGTTCATAGCAGTCCCGTGTACTGGAAGAGCAGGGCTGAACATACTCCCTCTGCCTTACGAACGTAGCTGCCTGGGAGCACATGCCTAAATGCTCACTGCCTTCCGGTGGTAGCCCCACTCCTCCATAGTCCACACTGTAGCCATATCTACTGGCTACTCTGTCACACCTGAAAACACACAAGTATTAACTTTTGCCAAGTTGAAATCTTAAGCTGAATTTTCTTCGCACTTACTAGACATGAATATAAATAAAAACAACTTATACAAGAGATGAGTTTCATGGGAATTTGGCTGCAGGTTTAATTGTTACCAAGGCTTCAAAACAAGTTCTTTGGGTAGTAAAACTAAAAAGAAAAGCTATATAACAACAAGAGCTGTCACAGTCATGTGACAAATGGCCCAGATTGGACTGCAGCATGTTGGAGGATTGAAGGCCTGTGAAGCATACTCTAGATATCCATCAGACACGCTTTTGTGTCCAAGGTCACCATGTGACCTACTGACCCGAAAATCAATAGGGATCATCTGCTTATCATGACTCACCTCATTGCCAAGTTTAATGACCCTAGGACCAAGCATATTGTAGCTATCATTTGGACAAGCTTTTTTGTGTTCAAGGTCAATGCTAAAGATCTTTGACCTAATGACCTCAACATCAGAGATCATCTGCTGGTCATGACCAATTTGTGGACTGTAGGATCAAGCATACATGTACTCTAGTGACCACTCTGACAAACTTTTTGTGTCCTAGGTCACCTAAATATTTACCTTTGACTTACTAACATCAAAATAAATCAAAAATGTCTGCTGTTCATGACCAACCTTCCAGTCCAAGTTTGAGGACTACAGGACAAAGCTTCTCTAGCTTTTTGTTTCCACTGTCACTGCAACCATGACCTACTGAACTCAATACACAAAGGTGTTATCTGCTGGACAAGACCAACCTCCCTACCAAGTTTGAAAAACTTAGGCCCAAGCATATTCTAGTTATCAATCGGACAAGGTTTGGTCTACCTTCCGACCAACAAGTGCAAAGCAATATAGACCAGCTTCTCATTCTTAATACATGAACAGTACATAGATATGTTCGTTATTAAATGACTTTCTTTTAACATGTTAAATATATAATAATGTATACACCTAGTTATTTTGTACATTATTGGTGCAGTCAATTTAAATATTACACAGAAAATGGCAGGGATATGGCGTAAATGACACAGATGTCATGCATGACATAAAAGCACGCAATTTGTATTAAATACAATTGATATATTTTCTCACCACTCTTTGAACTCTTCTTGAGACCATTCAAACTTATGATCCCAATGTCTGAATCCTGAGAAGTTCGGAAATAAAACATTGAAATCAGAGTTTGGCGTAGTGACAACAACGACCCTAGGTTGTAGCTGACCAAAGACCATCGTAACAGCTGCACTGAGAACATCGGATACCAGGTGTTCTATGCTGAAATAAGAGTAACAGATAGTAGAAGAAATACCACGAAAACTCTTTCAAATATTTACTATCATCAATCATATTGTTTTGATTTTAAAATCATTTTAGTGCGTAAAAGTAAATAATTGTTTGTTCCACTACGGTAATCAAACTTTTTTTTCCTGACGACTATTTTCCGTGATTTTCTAGTCCAATTGTAGAGAGAACATGTTAAGATTTGACCACTTTATATTTAGTGATATACCCAGATACAAGTCGGTTCGTTAACTAATCCCATTTATCAAAAAAACTTACCCTATTTCTTGGTGAGATCTTAGAAGAAACAAAGATTGGGGGGGGGGGGGGGAGGGGGGGCTCATGCAGGTTTTTAGGGCAAGTTATTGTTAAAATGTGAACAAAATGCTAGTTTCATAAAAAAAATATTAAGAGATCTTTAATATTGATAATTATCTATAGAACAAGAGCTGTCACAGAGACAGGGCGTTCCACTATTCCCCGGCTTTTAAGATAAGAATTGCAAAGTTTTAGTAAAAATATATGGATCACTGTAAAATAAGATTAAATAAAACCTTGTCCAGAATTTCTAAGTCGAAAAATAAAGGCCATAATAAGCATTATACACAAAATAGATTTATCTAACTTGGTTATACAAGTAAGATGGATGGTTGAGTAGCGTTGTATAAAGTCTCAAAACAATACATCACTTCTGGTAGTTGCTGTGATATTAAAGCTGCACTCTCACAGATTGACCATTTTTACAACTTTTTTATTTTTTGTCTTGGAAAGAGCAACTTTTTGCATTAATATCTGCAAACCGATGATATTAGATTGCAGTCAAAAAATCAGATCGTAGATTTTCCATATTTCCATGTTTTATGGCTAAAACCGTAACTAACGGTTTAAGAAAAATGCATGAAACATCAATTTTTGAACTTAAATATAAAAATCTACAATCTGATTTTTGTCAGCAGTCTTCTATAACTGGTTTACATGGATTTTCCCAAAAATTGGCTCGTTCCAAGACAAAACATATAAAAGTTGTCAAAACATTCAATCTGTGAGAGTGCAGCTTTAACCTATGAGTGCTTACATGCAAAACCAGAATTTCTAAGTCGAATAATAAAGGGCAATAGTTTGCATTATATTCAAGATAGAGTTATCTAACTCGATTCATTAAGTAAGTTGGATAATTTGGAACACTTGTCTGAAGTTTCAATGCAACACATGATGTAATTAACTAAGATATTGACTTAAATGTGGTTACATGCAAAACCTTACCAAGAATTTAAAAGTCAAATAATAAAGGGCCATAATTTGCATTTTATGCAAAATAGAGTTATCTTACTTGGTTATTTAAGTATGATGGATGGTTGAGTACCATTGTATACAGTCTCAATGCAATACATTAAGTAGTTGCTGCGATATTAACCTATGTGTGCTTACATGCAAAACCTTAACCAAAATGTCTAAGTCAAATAATGAAGGCCTATAATTTGCATTATATTCAAATTAGTGTTATTTAACTTAACTTAATTAAGTAGGTTGGATAGTTACATATGGGAATACATTTCTAAAGTTTCAATGCAATGCATGATGTATTTGCTGAGATAATGACCTAAAGGTGCTTACGTGCAAAACCTTAACCAAGGTGTGACGCCTACACTTGGATGAGTAGTATAGCTCTCCCTATTCTTCGAATAGTCGAGCTAAAAGTGTAACTGAACATTCTCTATTTTGCTCAAAAGCATAAGTAAGGTTATTAAAATTGAATTATATAATGCTTCAATTTACAAATTTCTGTTCAAATTAATATATGGCAGTTGTTGCTTAGTGTTTGTTCATATAAATAAGAAAATAACCTTAATTTATACAAATTTTAAAAAAAAATGTTGCCAACATAAAATCGATGAATAAGCCCTTTAAAGTCAAATTACTAGATATATATACACAGACATCAGCTATATTCATGTATGATTCTTACATCTCTACCATGGAGACCGCCTCAAAGCCAACAATACATTTGTCTAAATCAGTTACACTGCCATGGTAAATATCCACGTCTGTCGTCACATCTTTTCTGTTAAGGTAATCTGTTGTGAGAGGCCGAACAGAATACATGTGTTGTTCAAGTAATTTTTTATCCAGATCAACCAGCGCTATTCTTTCCACAGTTGGAATTTGAACAAGGAACCTGGATATTTTGCACTCAGCACTTCCGAAATCAACAACCTGCAAAAGGAATTGGAAGAGTAAAATAAATGACTGTACAAGACTGGCTTCTCACACCATAAATCATACATGTTTGTAAATATAATTAAAGTTTCAAATATTATAACACAAATTAAAATTTACCTGCTGAGCATATCACCTTACCAAATGGTTATATTACCATTTGAAAATTCTACTTTTTAAATATAGACAGCGCATTTTGAGGGTCTAAACTGTAGGCCAGAATAAACTATTGAAGAAAATCAAAATAGAAAAATAAGCTTGTTAGAAAACAAAATCACACTATGACACTTATATTGATACCGGTAATGTTCTTAAATACTTACACTTTTCACATTGTGCTTTGCAAGCTCTTGTTTGACATAACAATAACGCTGTATATATAACCTTGGTTCAAACACTGGAGCTCCAATTGGACCAAATGAGTCTTCATTTTTAATGATAGGCTTGGAATTATCTTCAGACATACTGGAAAAGGAAACAAACTATGTTTAAGCTGCAATCTCACAGATTGACACTTATGACATTTTTCTTAGTTTTTGTCTTAGAATCAGCTGATCTTTGTATCAATGTCTTCAATTCAGTAATATAAGAAATTTTAAACTCACAATAAAACAGATCTCAATTGTTTGGGAAAAATGCGAAAAATTCATTTTCTTAAAGCGTTTTTTACGCTTTTAGCCATAAATTATCAGTTTTCAGACTTAAGTATGAAAAACTGTGATCTGATCTTTTGTCAGCAGTCTTGTTTCACTGGCATCCAGACGTTCACGCAAAAATTTACTCATTCCAAGAGTGTGTTTTTTTAAAGAATTTGGTTTTGAAAGTCAAAATGGTCAATCTGTGAGAGTGAAGCTTTAAGTCATTCAGCAATTTCAAATGTTAGTCTTTCTAAAATGCTGTCCAGGCTTCTTTTTTTAATGATGTTAGTCTAAACATCATTAAAAAAGCCTGGATGGCATTTTAGAATGACTATTTCAAATGAATGGAATAAATTAATAAAAAATGGTTACTTCTAAAAAAACGTCTTGATACACAAGTCATTCAGAGACTGTGATCTATAAGCAAACAGTTTGTAATTGATAGCTGATTTATTTAGGTAGAATAACTATATTTGTACCTCATAATGACATTCAGTGCATGATGATGATCACTTGTCCGAATGAGGTTTATCCGAATTTCTTGATCAATTGTACTTTAAAAGCTTGTATAAACCGTTCAGATAAATACTATCATTACAATGAAGTTATAAAAAAGGCATGATAACAAAAAGTTTTAATGGAGGATATCATAATAATTTAACAATGAAAACAGAACAATTAAATCGAAAGATATATACTGGATATATACCTTTTTTCCTCTGGGTTCCTAAACGCGCTGTGATATGCGTCTGCTATACACTGATCTGTCAAAAATTTCGGAATACTTCTGGGTTGTACGTGAATCCGTTGCAAACAATCATGTATCTCTGGTGAAAATGTAAACAAAACAGACATATCGAATTTCGTTAGTTATTTTTGTCATTTAACATGTTTTTGTGAGTATTTTTTCTTTCACATATTGCATATTATTGTTAAATAGGGTGTTTTCAGTCATTTTGCTTTCCGTCATTCTACTCATATTGATGATTCTAACCACACCCATCTGGTAGAACAATGTACATGTATATATATATATATGATTGTAAAGCATGTATGCAATAATAAGGCATATCGTATATGCGCTTTTAAACTACTTTTTCACTATACCTTAAAACTAATTTATCTAAGTATATATGACATGTAAATCTTAATGCTCAAAGGCATGTACAGGTATACTGACGTACCAGTACATATACGCATATGTAAACACGTACAGGTATTCGGCTCATTGCTCGTGACTAACGTAAGTTGCTTAATTATATCTTTTTTGGGAATATAATGAAATAAACAACACATCTGAGGACATTCAATGCACACACACATATATATATATATATTTTATTCCTCCATATTGGAGAGATTTACTCTGAATTGTATGGAGCCGTGACATGTACATGTACAAGAACAAGTAAACACGAAACAAGCTAGCAAGATGAAACAAGCAAAATGAAAACAAGTAAAAATACGTACTTTATGTACTGTAATTGACTTGAAGTGTAGCTGTGCCAAATGCCTGTGTATACATTTAGGTAAAATTTAAAGTAAATTTCATTGAATTCAATACTTTTTCCTGGTTTATTTCGTGTATGTTTTGGTGATCATTGTTCATTGAAAAGAAGAAAAAAACAAAACAATGCAGATCTGTTTTTCATGTGAATTTACCGCATTTACTTGTGAACATACATGTACATCAATTGCCTTAATTTTATTTGTTGTTGTTGGTTGTGTGCTGTTGTCGTTGTTGTTAATTGGTTTTGTGTTAGTGTTGGTGTTACTTTTTACTTCATTAGAGGAGAAAAAAATCAATAAAACACGCCCAAAATGCACCATTTCGGACTAGGATTTTTTTCGGGGACCACCAAACCCTCGTGTCGCATTTTTAAACCAAATAAATTTCGGTTCTACGGGAGGGGAGATTGTCAAAAGGTTACGCCCCTAAGTTACGCCCCTTCTAACGTCAATTTCTGAATCCGCCCCTGATCAGACTGGAGGAAGAAATACATGTTGCGAGAAAAAAAGCACAATTATCATTATTACATTCTCGCTCACCAGAGTGATGATTCTATGCGTACCGCGATTTATCCTTTATCAATCCTCTGATGAATGAGAATGCATTATTAGGGCCAACTTATAATCTAACAGACGACAAAATGTTCAAGATCAATACTTTCAGTTTGGCATAGCATTTATACAGCATTTTTTAGTTTTATAAATGCAATTTATTTGCTTCTTTTTTAAAAAAAAAATGTTCCAAAGAATTAAACGGTTACCAGGCATTTGGCGCTAACCATATACAAAACTAATAAATTTGGCTTGATCTTAATATTCTGCACGCTGCATGTTGCTATACACTCTGTCCAATAATTCATTCTGTATTTCAAACTTGAAATTACGATCGACACACAAGATTATATTTCCATTTGGAAAAAAAGAAACTTTACGTAGGAAGATCAGAACACAACATTAAAGTTTTAATATAAAGGACATGCGGAGTTTCAGATATCGTGCTTTGATTCTAGAGTTCATAATCTATAAACGTGTATTAGATGGATTACTTAAGTATCAAAACTGTATTGGGCGAATGATTAATTGTAGTTCCTCTTTATATCGCTTAGCCTTTATTAAAGGGACTCGCTTATGATTTTGGACCAAAAAATTGTTTTTCCAGTAAAGCATCTGAAAACACTTATTTTGTCATTATTTTACTCTACGATATCGTTATTGCAGAAAAAAATACAATGATGGCAGAAACAAGTATTTGGGTTTTTAGTGGTGTGCGAGCGGCGGTAAAGTCAAGAATAAGATAGAAAACACACGTTTTAACTGCTAGGCCCCCAGGAGTTAAACAAAAGTGATGGATATTTTTACCTTTCAACCATACATTGATTACATCACGTGATGATCACGCAACAACGAACCGCTGATATCCGTTATTAACGTTAATGAAAAGTGTGGTCTTCAAAGACGATATTTGACAGTTATCAACATTAGCTGAAGGGTTTTAGCTTTTGGTATTTTAGTTTTAACTCTTCTTATGATTTGCCTCACTTCATTTCGTCATACACCAAACATGCATTTTTCAAAATACATGAGCGAGTCACTTTAAAATTAAGGCAGTACATAACAAAGCATATTTGTACTGTGAATATTGCTTTTTTATAATCGGAGGAAGTTTATTTTGTATAAAGGTCTGCTTTGTTGCTTGTATAAATATTTACGTGTTTGAATGTGCGGCTAAAAGGCTCTGGCTTAAAGGATATGAATGAATAACGTAACTGTTTTAAAATAGCTTTAAAAAATCGTTGAACAAGTTATGAAGCTGTTACAAGTATTAATAGTAACGTTTTAGAATTATTTCCACTGCGAGTTCCTTACCCTTTCAGAGTTTGTATGTAAATCATTGCCGACTGTGTTCATTGAATAGTTAAACGCTTGAAATCGAAGTATTCAGAAACTGAAAACAGTCGTGTTGATACTCGTGTTATTACTCAGTCGTGTACATCAGTCATATGAATGTCAGCTTCGTTTGATACTTTTTCAGATGAGAATGAGATTACACTTGTTACTACGACCGTGCCGTTGAACTTTCAACGTTTGTTTTAATAGTAGTAATACTAGCAGTTAAAAGGAAGTTTGAACCTCGGTCGCACAGACGACAGACGAACAGATATGTCACGGGTGGAAGACGTCAGCACCGGGGATTTTATACAGGTAAAAATGTAAAATTATGTCTGATGTAAATTTCTATTGAATCATATTGACATATTTCACATCTAATTTATATATGCCATTTATATTTTAAATGCATTAATTGTTCTATTTAAAAAAAAAGAAAAGAAATACGAAAATTGAGATATGTATAATTTCAGTCCAAAATGATTAACAGTGATCATTTTCGCAGTTAAACGCACACACTCACATCTTAACGAAAACATAAATATAACTATCTGTGATTTAAAGGTGCGGAGCCGATGGCAGTACCTAAAGCAGCGGCTGAAACGTCGGGGCGTGGTTGAGGTGGATAAATCCCACCCGCAGTATGACATGCTGTGTGCCATTCAGGTTGCCATACGAACACTGTTTACGGATCATCCCGAGGCCAAGGCAAAGGTGGGTTCATTTTTTATGTCCATAATTAATACAAAGAGAAAACTCCGTGTATCCGTTATCGGAGCCTCTTGGCAATTTTCCTTCAAAACAACTGGCGGAGATGGCGGAGGTGTTCCGATTAGTTCAATAATCGACTTCCGGATGCCCACGATTCGTTACGGAAAGTCTTCGGAAATGTTCGTAACGCTTTGCTTAAACATCGACATTGTCGACGGTAATCAACGAAAAAATGGTTCCGTGCTCGTTGTTCACTGCAGTTGCGTAATAAAATTTGACAGGTCGAAGTTTTTGTCATACCCAAAACCCCGAATTGGAACTAAAAAGCGAAGGCTGTTAGGGGGTGAAGGGGTTAATATACTGTCCGTCAATGAACTAACTTCGATATGCGTAATTACAAGGTGTCCCTAGCTACGCGCCTGGGTTAACACATATTTAGTTTGATAACAATCCTCCCAATTTGCATTTCCCTCCGCAAAAAATACAGAGACTAACTAATGTTAAGTTATGCATATGAAAATGAGGACAATCATATAGCAGTACCTATAATTTTTTTTCGTGACTCCTGTCCTTATTTATATAGTGTGGTTTTATACGACGGCTGCCAGGGGGTAACTTTTTACTCTTTATTGTCATGGTTGTAACCGAATTTCAAAGAAAGAAATGTACTACTGAACGACTTATACCATACAAGCGAAATTAAGAAACTGAGCATGAAATAATATACCGGTACTAACATAATCTAGGAAATAGCAGTTTTTAATGAAGTCTGAAATCTGAAAAATGTTACATACTCTGAGGAATAATCTGTTTGTTTCATAATGACATTTATGTAAATAATTCTGGTTTTCAGTCGATAAGAATTTGTTAAAGTTGACAACGAGATTAACGCCATCGTTGTTAACTTTTAAACGGGAAATATTTGATGATGTGCTGAAATAATGAAATATAAACAAGTACACCTAAACACTTGTCTCAAATCTTGTTAGAAAAAAAGCACATCACGTGATGTTATCAATGTATTGTTCAAAGGTCAAAACATTCATTAAACTACCGGAGCAGTAAAGAATTAAAAGTTATTTTTAAAACAACATTGTTAACTTTAACAAAAATCTGAAAAATCTGCCCAGTATGTAATTATCAAACGACCTGATATTATTTTTGACAGATTTCTTAATATACACATTTCCGGACTTTGTCTATCATTGTTTTATCATGGTTTTAAAAATATCCAAACTCAGAAGCTTCACTGAAAATTCAAATAGATGTGTCTATATTTCAAATAAACCACTTGTTCAGAATTTGACATTTAGTTTATAAACAAATTAACTTAATACGAATCTTGATTGCTTGATAGGGCAAAATAGTGCATATATAGTTTTAAAAGAATCAATTATTTTCCTGTGGTTTGTAATTTTCCATTGATGAGACATGCATCGGAAGTTGAACGTTTTGTTTATTCAGCAGCCTGAGCAGGACCACAATTAAGCACGTAATGTTATATTATTTTAGATTCATTCAATTAGAGTTGTATGAAGAGTTTAATTAATGGTTCCTTGCAGCGTAGCACACTTTGCCTTGCAGTATCATTTTCACTAGCGAATTGGGGTTGGGGTAGGGAGGAGGGGGGGGGGGCAGTTTAACGGGGTGCGGAAGATGGTGTATTGCCTGACCATGTTGGAGAGTATATTCTTTGTTCTGGTAGATGTATTAGTTTTCATATCAGTACGGTTTACCAGTATGCAGATTTCTATTATGCAATACGTTCCAAGCGGATACATTACGACACTAGTTCAAGGCCTATTGGTTAAACTGTTTATATTTACGAGAGCTTGAATAGTGTCGTTATTTATCCGCACGGAACTTATTGCATGGTAGTTCTGCCTACTGGTTCCTATACAGTCGAACCCCGTTGACTCGATATCGCTTGACTCATTATCCTCGTTGGCTCAATTTTTATGTTGAGGACCGATTTTGTTTTACCGTTTGTAAGCATTCCTGCTTTGCTCGATATTTGCGTGGCTCGAAGTTTTTTGGTCGGTCCCTGGGATATCGAGTCAATGGGTTCCGACTGTACTATATACATCGCGCCTCTATGAGCACTTTTTAAGTAAAGCGCATAACTCTGGATAAAATCATTGTTGAGTTATTCCTCTTATTCGACTGAAATAACAGCAGAAGAGCGTTTCCGTTCGCTCCTTGGCGCTCGTAATAACAAATTATCAATAATTCATATTGTTAGAATAGGGAAATATGGAGAGGTAAATGCGAAAAGTTACTATGTTTCTCTTTATTATATGTCACTTAGAACCGTTTCACTTCCGCCCCTCGAATTAAGATCATTTTGAATACGGGATTTAAATGTAAGAGTGAATTGTGCTAATATGAGTAGCATGGACGGTATCCGATGTTCAAAAAGCTTGTCATTTTATCTTTTAACTTTTGGTTATGTAGTTGATGTTTGTGCCCGGTGACCACACTTTCACAAGGGTATAACATACATGACTGGTATTCAGTATTGGTGTTAATTGGATGTAAGAACGATGTAGCTAACCGGATTACTGAATTTTAATAACTGACAAATAGAGTGAATGAAGTCAATGATGTATGACCATAACATATTCTTAAGTTGAATATTGTATAACACCCCCGATTACTCTTTCATATAATACAGAAATAATATGGAATCAGCAGAATGCACATCATTATATATTGGATGCATAAAAGAACCAAACTTCATTGTATTCTTCCAGTATAAATCGTTAATTCCTTATGATTAAACGTGTTTCATTACCATGGTTACATATTTCCGTTCAATGAAATATTAATTAAAATACATATGCATGGATGGTATCTCTTATCCCTCGGCCTTACATAATAGATATTGACTACAAGCATTGCTTGGCTGCGTGCAAAAATAATACACGGAGCCTCAAAGCAAAATGAAATCATGTCTGCGGTCTCAGTGTAAGCGAAGTTGACAACATCATTAAATATAATAATGCATTTATTTCCTTATTTATGTATTATTTTAAGCTTTTCATAGAAAGAGGATTGTTTGTATTTGTTTGCTGGTCTGTTTTTCGAAAACTATATGTTGTGAGCGAGGTATGTTCATGTTCTATGTTGGCGACATCGAAATTTGAAATGCGTTGTGCACCATTTTGGACTAGAAATTGTTAAATTATCTTGGGGAGTACCTCCAAACACCCCGGCCAACACCTCCAACCAAAAAAAGTGTACTTAATGTGTCAGGCAATATCCTCGGAGGCGGATCCAGGATCTGACTTTAGAGGGGGCATAACTTTTGGGCGCAACCTTTTTGACACGCGCTCCTCCTTCAAAACCATTATTTTGATTTAAGGTGTTGGCAGGGGTGTTTGGGGGTACTCCCCAAGATAATTTTAACAATTTCTAGTCCGAAATGGTGCATTTTTGGCGCCTAGCAGACAACACATTTCAAATTCATGCCGAAACGCAGATTAATTAGAATTTGGATATGTGTCTAACTCAGTACCGAATAAAAACATCCAGGAAAAAAATAATCAGCAGAAAATAGCATCTAGCAGTATAAACGTTTTAGGGTCAGATAATGTCATACATTACCTCTTCTAGATATAATTTTGACAGCTCCTGCACGAAAACTGTTGACTGCTACCGTAAAAAGTCGCGAGAGTGCTCTCCCGTGGATAAGAAGGGTACCGGCCTTTGGGGTCCGTTCCCATTTAATATTGCTGTCACAGGATACCAATATTTACTGGTTCCCTTCTAATTCCATTCGTTTAGGAATGACGCCACCATTACGTCATATGTACTTCCGTTGTGTGGAAAATTCTCAATAAAAAAAAATGTTCTTATGATTGATAGACATGATTTCACATGCTCAATACACTGTAAATCAAAAATATCATTATTCCTGAAACTTTTATACCTTAAGTATCTATTCTTGCTTGATTTATCATTTAGAGTAGAGATTAAAGCATAAACCGCTGCCCTATAGTTGAAAGGTCATTTTTGAAGAACTGTCATGGTGGACGGTGCAATTTTTAGAGTTTGTTTTTCAAGTGGAGTGATTTTTCTTAGGAATAACTTGACCCCCCTTTTTCATTTGCTTAAAAGGTAATTTAAAGCTTGTACTTTAAGAATATATGTGGTTATCATAGCCTGCATTCGCTCGAAATGCCTTTAAATGTTGTCTAAAAATTATAATTTTACATTGAATTATATAGGGAATAACAATGGTGGTGTATAACCTTTAGTTGCGTTCGTCAAGATGCATTTGTCTATATGCTTATTGGCAAATGCAAACTGCTATGTTTGATTGATGTATAGTAAGTTAGCTTTTAATGGTCTTATTACATTATATAAATATTATTAGTAATAATAGTAGAAGTTTAATTGTACTCTTGTATTTTAATTAGTAAACACTAGTCAATTAAAAGTAAAAACTTGACATCTGTCATTTATCGTTTAGACGTAGACAGTAAGTAATAAAATGAAGGAAACTAAAAGTTGTACACATAGACACATGCGGTAGTCAATTACAAACACGAACGAAGCAATTGCATGAAGGCACTTACGATTTAAACGAATGCACTAGCAATTTAAAAGGAGAAATGTCATAAAGCAGCATGCATTAACTGGCGAATAATCCCTTCCATACTCTGGATTCATTTAATATGGCCGCCAAAATTCAAGATGGCCACCATTACCATACTTATGTTAATATGTAGCTGTGGTACTTACTGTGACATGATTAAATGTCTTGTTTAGTGATGTTTAATGAGTAACTGTATTAAGGTGTTAAAAGTGACCTATTTCAAATTTCATACAAATATACCACCTCAACAACGATTAATGTTGCCCTGGCAACCATATATTCCCTGAAAGTAACCATATATTTTCACTAGTTGATGTTTATTACAAAGAAATGTTTGAAAATTAATATCCATCAAATGTGTTGCAGAAGATATGAACTTAATTTCGTGTAAACTATGTAATGAGGACGAATAAATGCAACATGGCGTTCAAGATGGTCACCAGGAATATCTAATTGAGAATGTTCTATCTCCAAATACGTCACATTTTTAAATAAAATGGGATGTATATTCCAATGTGTATTGCCCACGTTCACATCGTTCCTTAACTTAACAAACTGCCCTGTTTACCTCGATGTCAAGATCAAAGGACGGAAATGTCACACTTTGTGATTTCCTGTATAATTTTTTAATTATTTGATGCTAATGCGAATTTGTTTGAATGCAATTTGGGATGACATACATGTAAATTGAATATTTCTTTACCTCACCTTACCTTTTATGTACTCTTTAACACAATTGAGTGAACTACCCTGTTATGGTTAGAGTAATGACCCTCTCAGAATATGTTCAATATGTCCACCAAATCCAATATGGCCACCACGGGGCATTTAATACTAGTGTTTATGATAGAGCTGCACATGGGTTTGGTTGACATTGAATTGACTTTTTGTTTGCCAATATATGTAGTATTTGGATCTGAAAGGGCCAAATGTTAGAAACCTATGGATTTATTTGGCTTTGAATGGGCTTAATGGTTGCCAGCTTGTGGTGTTTTTAGGCACTGAGAATGTTTAATGGCAGCTGTACAGTAAATGCACGAGTATGGCTTTAAACTGGCATTATGGTTGCTTAAATAAGATTAATTAACCAATGAGATTGCTTAATGAGAGCTGCACATACGTTTTTTTGGCACTGAATGGGGTTTATGGCTGCCAAAATGATGTGGGGATGATATTCAATACTGGTCTTTATTGGATTTAAGAACGATGTAGCTCATCGGATTGCTCGATATAGATAAATGACTTAATACGCAAATGGAGTCAATGGAGTTTGACGTGAAAATTGACTTAAGTTGCACGTTGAATACCACCCGTGGTTTGTAATATAGTGACTTGATGACAGGAGCATAGTCATAGTCATAATAGTGAAAATGAATCGGTTCAACTATCCTACATAATATTTTAAACATACTTGAACATGTATGTCATCAAGATAATGCACTGCCTTAAACATAAAATGAGATTTAACAATTCAAAAGTACACTAGAATGTAATGTTACATACAAATATGTTGCGTTTTAATGCTTCGTGGGCAACTACCTTCGTATGGTATTTTTGGATGCGTTTATATGGTAATTGAGAACATATAATAAAAGCAAATAGTTTATGTTTAAAAGAACATTAAACCATGTTGAAGCGTATATTTCTAACGTAAGATATCATTATCTGTATGCCATATAACTCTTGTTCTCTTAGCGACATTATGTTTCAGTAAGTTAATGAGCCTCGCTCATGTTTTTGGCCCAAAAAATAGTTTTCCCGGTAATGCATCTGAAAACACTAATTTTATCATTATGTTACTCAATGATATCAAAATTGCAGAAAAAATACAATATTATTGTAGTATACAAAGGTATTTTGGTTTTAGTGTGGCGCGAAACCACGCCGGCAAAGTCCAGACATTAATCGAATACAGACGCCTTAACCACTAGGCCACCAGGACCGTTAACAATACATTCATAACATCACGTCAAATTGTCAATCAGCCTAAAAAGGTTACCAAACGACATGTAATTGTAGTTTTTTAGAACAGCGCACCAAAGTGTATGCGAGCAAGCGTCATTTCGGAAATTAGGTTTTTGAAATTGTGTTTCAGCCCTGTGCGCGCTGACGTTTGATTTGGAAGTGAGAGCGAGCTATTATTTCAAAACAGTAAAAAATATCAAACTATTATTTCACTGTTTTCTTTGACGATGTTTAGGTAGATCATGAGCTCTTCTTACCTTATCATCATGCATGTGTGTCAAGTGGCATTGTTGCGTAACGTTAACCCAAAGTGCAAAATTTGGTCACGATGACGGGACAAGTGGACCGTTGAGAATATAAACATTAAGCTTGGTGCAGCGGAGGTTTTATGGGAATGTTTCCACACTGTTAGAATAATGGTGAGGATTAACGAATCAGTCAATTGTTACCTCCCCCCCCCCCCTCCCTCCAGGTACGGGGAATAGCGGGACTTTGACTTTCGGTTCAGCCAATCCAAGGTAAAATCCCCGTCCCACGAGGACAAACTGCTGGAAAATCCCCGCCAAATGCCCCCGCACCCCGGGAACATCCTAGGTAAGGCCTATTACCCGCTACTTTCGGCGTGGAAACAAAGCCAACGCATTCACTCGGCATTTCGGGGTTTACACTGCCAATTTCCACCGCTATAACCCCGGACCTGGGGTGGTGGGGGCGTGGTTATAATTGACTGGTGCCAAAAACCCAAACCGTAACTTATATGTTTTGTACCCTAACCCTTTGCGTTATTCCAAAACCGAATCCCACTAACACTCGAGTTTGTTTCCCATACAACACTTGAACTTGGTGCACAACGTTAGATATAGTAATACGCTCATGTTTTGCTAAGCTCATAACTCTGGCTTTACCTGTTGTCGAGTTATGCCCCTTGAGCGACTGAGAACAACAACAGCAGATGGCATCACATTAGAGTGAGCTTGTTCGCTTCTTTAGAGAATACTTAATATAAATTTCACTGTTTGCAGGATGAACTTGATGAGAACGATTTCAACCAAAAGATAAAGTATACCGTGCAGTCCCCAGCTGGAAAGGTACGGTCTTATATTAATGGAATTATTTTTTGTTGTCACTGACTACGCAACGATTGTCTCCCTTTTTATGCCCAACACGGCAACACATTTAGATTAAACGCTTTTTATATTATGACAAACATGCGAAATGTCAGACGGAACATGGCTTATCAAGTACTTCATTAAAAAAAAAATAATGTACATGATTTGCATAGATGTTTAAGCTTGCTTAAAACATCGCTGCTAGACGCACAAATCTTGCATAGCCTGTACTTCCGCCTGACTGAGGTGAACGTGTTCCACTCCACGAAATGTTCACAAGATCAAGTTCATTTAAGTACTGTGCAAAAATATTGTGAGGGTTTTTAGGTATTTATGCTTCAAAATAATTCATCACAACACATCTGAAATAAATGTCAAATACATAACATTGATCTCAGACGTACCAGTTCGGGAGCTACGCAAGTCCGGTGTTCGCCCGAGTTCGTTCGGCAGTAGACATAAAAGAAGATGACTTTCTGAACAGCCTAGTCCCCGACAGTCTTCCTTACCTGGAGTTTATAAGTAACTCGAGGAGCGGGCAAGACTTTTATTTCACGTAAGTGATTGTTTATTAATTGCTTTGAATATTATTTTGTGTGACTGTAATTCTATTTTCTCAAATATCATGGTCATACCTGGTATTTCAGTTGATAATACATACTTCAGTCTTGTAACAAAATTAATCTTGAAACGTATGAGTTTCCTATTTTTGTTAGCTTTCTATAATATATAGAGGATTAATAGACTTATAATTTCAATTTAAGGCATGTAATATAAGAATTATTTGTTTGTTACAGTGTAAGATCGTAATATATTTCACCGAGTAAGCACCCACATATATATTAACTTTTGGTGTTCACGAGGAGAAATTTACGTCAGTCACTCTTAATTAGGCCTAAAAAAATTAATTGTTTGGTTAGGGTAACATCCTTTTCAAAAATAGGTAGGGTAGGTAGGCTTTTTTTTAAAAGGCTTTATATTAGAATGTAATTTTCATCATTGGAGGATAGTGTTAAAGTTATCTTCTGTATATGTATTTAAGGTTTTAAACTACATATTGAAAAGCATTTTTTTTTAAATCGACTATAAAAACGGTAAGGTCGGCGCCTATTCCGTAGGTAGGGTCGGGTTACCCGACCCAAATGTATTTTTTTTTGTAGGCCTTAGCTATATTGCTCTTTCATGTGTTGTTTCGTCATCAAGCAGTGTCATGTAAAAGCTTTCACTCATAC
This sequence comes from Mya arenaria, assembly GCF_026914265.1. NCBI lineage: Eukaryota > Metazoa > Mollusca > Bivalvia > Myida > Myidae > Mya > Mya arenaria. Next base: position 54,387,186 of record NC_069138.1, read on the forward strand.
TATTTTTAAGATTTAAACCGGAAGCGTTAGGAAAATTTAACCAGTGTTTGTCATCCGTGTGTAGTTCTATTGTATATACTACATTTAAGGGGTATGCTTACTACAGTAGCTAGTTAGATTGATATCGAATGGTTTAACATGAACTATGTATGATAATCATTTGCCTTCCAGGAACAATCAAAGATTTGTGCTCAAAACCGACCTCCAGCATTGTGTACAGTTCTTCCTGTCAATACTCCGGTACGTAACTGCTTGAGATACAATTTATATGCAACGAAACAAATATGGAAATATAATTAAAACTTAATTGTCAATTCAATTCCATAATGGATGCAATATCGCGTTGATGGTTTGTCTTGTATTACTGGAAAAAGGAAATAAATGTATTTGTAAATCATGGTAATCAAGCTGATGCATCTCTTGCTTCATATATCTGCGGTTCTATGGCGATCGTTATCCAGTTGTAACAACTTGGCCATCTCCGGCAAGCTTCTAGAGTCACTTCTTGTTGGATACTGGCCGAGGTGTTCCGATTGGATCTTTACTATGTTGGAGTGTGCTCCCTTTGTTTTCGTCAGTTTATTAACTCCCATATCGAAACAGTAATACGCAGGCGGAGAGTAACTGTAATGTAAGATCGTGCGGATAAATCACAACGCTATTCGCTTATACCGAACGCCAGTTATTGCACGTTGTCCTTGACAATATGATACAACACAGACGTCACTCACTTCTCTCGTAATTAAACTTCTACAATATTAATATCAATGGTTCGGCTTGTTTATGTTGAGACTATTATTTGTAAATTTATTCCTATCAAAATGCTGAACTTCGCCAACACTGAAAACGTACTGTACTGGATCTGAACAAATACTCCTTTGAAACACCGTGTTACGTTATACAATATCAAACTAATTAGTTATTATTATTTCAAGGAAGACCATAACCGACATCATAAATACACATTTCCCAATGGCGTTTTGAATTGCTGCACCGCTATATAAATCATCTCGAATCACAATAATTAATAATTCCTCTGGAAGTATTTTAATTGACGAAGGTGTATTTTTGGAATATAATATACATGTACTGTTGTTGTGTTTCCTTAGGAACCACGCGAGCCAATCGTCTTACTGAAGACTGCAATAAGGCAATTATTTATACACATGATACTATCAAGTTATTTCCTTCATGTGTGAACTCAGACGGCGAATAATATATTCGGTATCTTAAAACTTCAATTCACCGTTGAATCTGTACGCCACTTAATGACATCTTGTATGTTCCTTGTGTTTCCAATGGCAATGTTCTTTTCGAATATGCCAATAAAACGTTCAGGTGAATTTGACGTGTGTGGTTTGAATGAATGCATGTTGTTGTTGTTATATTTTTTCAGAGATTATCTCAACCATTTCCAAACATACCCGCATTCCTTGCTAGTCAAATTCCTTGGACTCTACTCAATCAAGACAGCCACATCGAAAAAGGTTTGTTGAATGTAGCTTACCTTTACTGACTGTGTATACATAGTTAGTTTTCTTGGGTAACCACTTACTAAAACTTGTAGATTTGTTTGCATAGATATGAACGATGATCATAGTAATAGCTATTAATTTTCCAGAGTTATTACGTTTTAAAATGACGAATGGTATATTAAACACAGTAACAAAATTTAAGGATTGTTATTGTATATAATCTGTATAGTAATTGTAAAATAATTAAGAAAAAGGTCCGAAATAATGCACTGACGTTGTATTGTTTATATGTCTTTTAAAAATATTTGTCACGGTGTAGAAGTTTCATTCCGAAAAGGCAACAATTGGGCGATTACTCAGATTTATTGTTAACTTTAACGAGGTTCTGAACCATCGGCCCCGTTGGGCGGTCAAATTATTTTTATTTTCAGCAAAATCGTTACAAAATGTCTGTTATTAATGTCTGTATTGTAATTGTGCATGTTTAGTCATGATCAATCATTAATCTTTATACACTATTTTACACCCGTCTAATTATGTAAAAAATGAAAATTCTGTCTTTTTATTTCATTTTAAATTTTTGGCAGTGATATACGGGTAAAGGGAGACTACTCTGTAGGAAATTGCAATGCCCTTTTTATCTGTTTTTTATATTTCAGAAATACTTCCTAGTCATGCAGAGTATATTCTACCCAACGATACGCCTCAACGAGAGATTTGACATTAAAGGTTGCCTTGCAAACAGATATCAAGACGTAAGGTCATAGGTCTTTGTTGCACGGATCAGCCATTTAGTCTGTTTTGAAAGACATAGGTTTAATTTTGCTTTCATCAAAATGCGTTGCTCTACATGCCTTGAGTACATATTTAGCATTCCAGTAAAGGTTGTTTAAATGCAAATTTGCTGTATATTAACATTACCAGCGAAACTGAAATTCAACCTCGAATGTGTTGTTTTTCAAATTATGAAATGTAGTATGAATTAGTCCCAGACACCATTGGAGGTCGAATTTCAGTTTCCGGGCACAAATTGCACGTAGTTTTCACACCGTTGTATTATTATATTTCTCTGGTAGTCTCATTTAGTAAGCTATATCTTAAATATGTACATAATTGCAGGTTTTTCATAATTTAAAGATTAACATTCCTACAGAAGTTCAAATAACTTCAATAAATAATTTGAATATTGCATCTGAAATCCAAAATCTTACACATAGTTTTAAAGATGTTGGTACTGCTCTTGTAACATACTTGTACTACTGGTTGCATTATGGGTCCATATTCAGTAACCATCTAAGATTTCAATTCAATTTAAGAGTAGAATCTGAGTGTTCCTATTGGAGTTTAAAGATAGATGACCAAGGGATTGAATGGAATCACTGGGGCGTGACTTAAGCATAAGTAATCACTGAGGCATATTTTAAGCATAAGGGATCACTGATGCGTGTGTAAGAATAAAGACTCACTAATGCGTGTGTAAGAATAAGAAATCACTGATGCGTGTGTCAGAATAAGAAATCGCTGATGCGTGTGTAAGAATAAGGAATCACTGATGCGTGTGTAAGCATAAGGACAATTATTATATTGAATACCGCCCAAGGGTAAAAGAAAGCATTTGTCTAAATAAAAATATTGATCAAATCAATCAATATTATTATAGATAATAACCTAGTCATGCTGTAGGAGACCATATGGTATAATGTATTGCTTTGCCTTTGGGAATAACAATTTAAGTAGTTTATGTACGTAATGCTTCATTTTATTCAGTTTATTATTTAATTGCTGTAGAAAGCTTGTTGCACTGTTTCAGCCGAACCCACCAGGAAAGAAGACCATTCTTGTTCTTAAAGATAAGAATTTCTTAGATGAGAAAATCGAACTTGGTACGTATTTGCTTTCAGATTTTGGTTTAGGGAAAATGCACGAATTTCAGAGCCCATCAAACTCCACATGGCGGTTTCTTCCCTTTGTCGTGAAGTAGTCACTTCACTCACACAAAACATGTGATCATGATCCAAATCAAGCGACGTCATTCAATATTTCTTGCATTTGAAATATGTTTTGTTCTAACAACGTTTATTTGTAATGGAACTTTAATGACTTATTGTATAAATACATGTAAAAAAAACATAATTATTTCTTTCTTTTTCCCAAAAAACCTTAGTAATAGCTCAAATACAATAAATTGTTTAACAGTTCAATTACTTTTGGTAATACCGATATAGAAGGGTCTAGGAATAAACAAAGCAACTAATTGGGCTACACCGACTCGAAAAAGTTTCCTTATTAATATTTACATCTAATAAAGGCACGTGTATACCTAGTATAAAAGCCTGTTGATGACATCGCAGTCTTACATTTACTATGGCCCTAATGCACCAGTCAATTGTAACCACGCCCCCCCCCCCCGCCCCAAGGTCCGGGGAATAGTGGGGACTTTGACTTTCGGTCCAGCCAACCCCGGGTAAAATCCCCGTCTTGCGGGTACGAACTTCTGGTAAAATCCTCGCCAAATGCCCCCGCACCCAAGGGACCCTAGGTTAGGCCCAATCCCCGCTATGTGTTTGCGAAGACAAAACCACCGCAATCACCCGGCACTGCGGGGCCACCTGGAAGGTAAAAACACGGCCCATTTCCCCGGCTATCCCCGGTATACCCCCGGACCTGGGGGAGGGGGGCGTGTTTACAATTGACTGGTGCATAACAGGATTCTGCAGAGAATATATAACACGACGGTATTATAGAGGTGAAGCTGTTGTCAGTTTCAATTGATTTCATTTAAATAGTTGTTTTAAGTGATTCCACCAATGTTTTATTGAACGCGACACTTTAAACAATCTACCATTCTATAAACGGTATTTGCAAAATAGTTCAACAAAGGTTGCGTAATTTCTTTGTAAACCAATGGTAATTTCATGCATTATGACAACTCGCCATAGACACAGACATATTAAGTTAACAATTAAAGCTTTTAGTCGGTTACTAGAACACGCAAAACAAAGCTGATGCCTGTTAGCCAAACACACCATAGTGCACATGCAGATGTATCTCTCCCTTGTCCATGTTGTATAGTTATGATTTCTTGTCCCTTGACAGTAATCAATTTTCTATGGCTTAGCGATTGTTAAAAGTAGAAATGTAGGTAGTTCATCCATCATTAATACTCAAATATGCTATTGGTAAAGTCCAATTGTAAAGGTACAAAATGTAAAGTTTGATTATTTTTAAAGTTTTCATCGACAGCTTTTTTGTTATATAGACATCATGTTATTCAAGAAATAATTTAATAAAAATATTACTTCCCTTTAAAGTATCATATAAAAGTACCGTCCTTATGATGTTATGCAAAAATGTAATCCATGCAAAAGTAATATAATGGTTAATCATTATAAATCAAACATAGAAATTATCTTAATTTTATATCTAAAGTGCATTAACACTTCTTTGCATCCTAATGATGGATGGCCTACCTTAATTTATCCGGTACAGTGTTAGCTGTCAGCCAAAGCTGGAGTACTGCTTTAATACTATGGGCATATTTCGTACAATATATATATATGAAATGCTTTTGCTATATATATTTTTATACCACGATTCTTGTCCACTGGTTTATTTTCGTTCTTCTATTTTTTCTAGGGCCACAAAAGGACTGGTTCCTGACACAGCTGCGAGCTGACGTGGATTTCCTACGAGAGATAGAAGTTCTCGACTTCAGTCTTCTACTGGGTCGGCACCGACTTGAAAGCAGCGAAAAACACGAATCCATGAGTAACCTCGTCATAAGAGTCAAGAAGTGAGTAATTGTTATATTCCAAAGGCTTATTTGTATTGTGTTTAGTTATGCAGGTACACTATTTCAGCCTATCAGGCCATAGAAATATCAGAGTTCAAGTGTCAAGGACAAATTCAAAGAAAAATACATGCTGAGCTTTGAGGTATACATGAAGGGTCACAAAATTGAAGCATAACACAAAAAGTCAAGAGACAGGGACATGTAGTAATATACAGTACATACATATAACGTAATACACTGGCACACAATTTATCTTTATAATAAACAAAAAACATAAATAAAACACACAGTTCAAACTATGTGTGATCATGTAATTATTATATAATATTATTTAAAAAAACACCGATATATTTATCAGCATATGAAATAATAAATCATGGCCTAAATTCAAAGGTTGGGAAAGGGAGGAAATCTTTTTATCCTTAATACCAAGTGAACCTTGTCAAGCAAACATACAGAATGATGCAAGAAGAAGAATGGATCAAATAAGCGCCAAAACTATATGGACCAATCAAAACATACACTAAACAAAATTTCTAAACGTCCACTATATGTTGTATTAAAATATGTGAATAAAATAACAAAATCACAAAACTTGTTTAATACACAAGTTTTACGCATTTATTGAAAACATTTTAATAAAATTTCATTTCATTGGAACTATTAATTCATTGCAAAAAAAACAATGGTAAAGTTAGTCACTCATTAAATCGAAAGTCACAAAGAACTGTCCTGGAGAACGTGTTAAATCCAGTAGCGTGTGTGTCCACCATTTGCAGCAATAACTGCAAGGCACCTTGACCTCATTGAAACCACATATCTGTGTATGTAGTTCTGTGGGATAATGTCCCACATCCGACGAATATCACGCCTGAGTTCGTTGGCATTGTGTTGTTGGGGCAAAGCCCTAACTTTTCTCTTTAACAAGTCCCACACATTTTCCATTGGATTCAGATCTGGGCTTTTTGGCGGAAAATCTATAACACGAATGTTGTTTGTTGCCAGCATAGTCTTGAGTTCCCCGTGCAACATGACAAGGCGCATTGTCTTGCAACAACATCATGTCTCGATTAGCTTGAATGTGCGGTATCAATACAGGTTGAATAATGTCGTTCTGATACCTCAGTGCATTTAAATAACTAAGGATAGGGACAATTGCAGTCTTTGTGTGCATGGAAATTCCTGCCCAGACAATCACAGAATCAACGCCGAACTGGTCTGCGTCAATCAAACAACATTCCCTGTTTCGCTCTCCCCTCCGTCGGTAAATGCGGACGCGCCCGTCTGACCCACGGAGCTTCAGTCTTGTTTCATCCACAAAAATGACATTAGCCCAGTCAGCTCTAGTCAACCGTAGATTCCGTCTCGCCCATGCTAGCCGTGCTGCTCTGTGTCTCGCAGTAAGGACAGGAACCTTTCGTGGTCGACGGGCGTGAATACCGACGGCCCGGAGCCGGTTGCGGACGGTCTGTGGGCAAATTGCCCGGTTGTGCGTGCCAACGGTCCGCCGTGCCGTTGACGTAGCCGGAGTGAAACGGTTGCGTAGGTGACAAAGAACCATATATTTATCTTGGTGGCGAGTTGTTACTCTGCGTTTGGGCCTCCGGTGTATGTCAGCAACACTTCCGGTTCTACTAAATTTCTCCCACAGCTGACGGATACTCGAGTGTCGCCTATTAAACAGCCGCACAACCTAAAATTCATTGATTATTATGCGTCATTGGTTTAAACAGAACATTTATTGATATTAGTTCGCACATTATATCGGAATTTGTTTATTGATTTACAAAATTGGTCATACCTGCCGAATCGGGGTACCTGCATCAATCATGCCGACGGCCCTTGTCCGCTCTTCAATAGTCATTTTAGCCATTTTGTCTGTTTTTCGAGTTGAAAATTCAACATGTGTTGCGTTGACATGAAAATTAGCGATAACTTCATAATCCTCGTAATTCTCGTGTCCAAAAATCGGAAATCGCACCAATCGTCTCGCATGGCTAACCTCGACCGTAAGGTGTGATTTTCTTTATACAAGTCGATAGAGTACTAGGCATAACGATGTAGTTTCAATTTTCAAGTCGATACATTGAGTAGTTTTCAATTTAATGAATTTCATTAAGTGGACGTTAAGAACTTTTGTTCAGTGTATTTTGAACTCATGGCAAAAAGTTGGTTTCATAGATATAAAGTAAGAAATGAGACTCAACGGCCAAAATAAGCTCTTTGATATGATACAGCTGTGCCATGTTTAAGACTGATTTCTCTGTTTTCGAGTACACATTAATTCGGAGTCTCCCGTATCGGAACGGTAAAAAATGGAATGGGCGTTAGCGTTCTATTTCTGCCGTGCGGATAAATTATAACGCTATTCACTTACGCCGCACGCTATTTATTGAACGCTGTCCTCTTAAGTGATAATGACCTCGGACATCCGTACTCGGTCAATATCACTTGGCGGGTCAGGAAAACTACATATTTACCTCAATATAAGTCTGTATATGTTAGTCTTTCAATTAGAGCAAGTAGCAAAAGTTTCTATTTTCGGAAGTGTCCTTTTGATATTAGATTCAAATGGAAGGTGTCCAGACCAATCACAATATGTTTTAGATCATATCATTCAACCTATTGTAGACATTTTATCAAATAATTTCAAAGATTTAAAGAGAAAGAACTTTTCAAAAATGGTAGATTTATGAATGAATTTTGTTTGGGCAATATAACTTAATTTAATTTAACCATTAACACTGCTGTGTAACATTTGAAGATCGTTCGGTCATGAGAAGGGGTCTGAAAATTTGCACCTATATGAGGAACAGAATCTTGTTGCAACTGATCAAACCAGCCAACCAAACGGACAGTCAGAGATCGTAGGTAAGTCCTTAGTCCGTAGAGCTATGCCTACAGATGAATGGAACTCAAGATAAGTAATAGTTAGATGACATGAAGTAAATTCTTAATGATTAAGAATGGGCGGAGTGAGCTGATACATTGTCAACACAAAATCTGACACAGGGAGTGTGTATCGGATGAGTGGCGGAAGTTGAAATTCTTAATGATTAAGATTAGTACTAAATGATTGCCTATCTGTAATTTCATTGGCTGAAAATGATGGATGTATTCAAAACTAAGTTTGTACATTGAAAACAGATGTGTTGGAATGTGGATTTTGATATATAAAAGTGATTTCTTCTCTGACTATTATACATTTGTTTTTACAGATCAAAGTAAAACTAAGACAAATGACATCGAATTGCAAGTGCTTTCAAAAAGCGACCCACCAAATGTATCTCCTGCAAAGAAGAGTGGCAAAAAAGAAATCTCTAAATTGAAGAGCACAAAGTCCTCTTCAGGAGCGAAGGTAGGATTCCTCCGCTCGTTGTCAGACAAACGCTATTTGGACGATTCCGAACATACATTCCAGAACAGACGACTATTGTTGACCTGTGATAATAGCCTTCATATCATTGATGGCGTCAAATACAGATATTATATTGGTGTCATAGATTTCTTTACGCAGTTCCGATGTAGACAACTTGTGGGAAAAGTTCTGAAAGACATGAAAACATGTTGTGGAAGTCATTCAACGGTGGATCCGGAAACGTACGCAGAACGCTTCTATCAGTTTATACAGGAGCGGGTTGAATAAAACACTAGACATTGGCTGCAAACTGATGTGATAACGTTTTCGATTGCCAGTGATAAAATGTTTTAATTCCATGTCAGCATTCCATGTATTTTAGAATTTACTATATGGTTGAATGTTTTACAAAGCTTTAAATCGTTGCAACTACTTTTTAAACTGTTTACAGTTACTTGCATGAAGTGATTCTCTTTTAAAAAGAAATTCACTTTAATACTCATGTTTATATTATATAGCTCTATATTTTTCTAATTTTGTACTCTGCAAGCTTACTTATAAGCCCACTAATGCTTCTCGCTGAAATTACAATTTATATTATGAATCTCAAAATAAGGGTATAAACGCGTTTATTTGAACATATTTGTACATTTATATTTTTGAGGAAATATTGCTAAATTCTGTTTAAATGCATATGTGTCCATTTTTGATATTGTATAATTATAATTTATTCTAATAGTGTTTATGATGTTTTAAGCATGGTCCGTATCCAGTACATTTCAAAAGATTGGCAAATAGCAACTTTTTAGAAATCTGATATCTGCACTAATTTGTTAAAAGCGTACGCTATGCAGGAAATGTTTATAGTGTCTCTAAATTTGTCAAAGGTTTCGAGATTCGGATAAAAAAACGCGCATGCGCAGCTAAATTAGTACAGTACCATGCTCTCAATGCATAAATGTGCTAGCATGCATTACCGTGCCAATACGGCCAATGCTCGTGCTAAACCTACATCAGGGTTTCCGAATCGTGCAGATGTGGTTTGCTGGAAAATTGATATATTTTGGATAAGACCACTTTTTTGAAACAGCTATAAGTTACCTATATTTTTTCGCTGTTGTCTTTATGAATAATGCGTTCTGGTGCCCTTAAACTGTGTTGATACCAACCATCAAACATAACAAATGTTCACAACTAAAGAAAAATCTCTTATAAAAATTTAAGCAAATGGATGAACTGATCACCGAAAAACAAAACAAAAAAGTATAAAGAAAGCTTAAAATACATTGAGAATAGGCCAATATATACAAGTATTTCAAATCAGTTTATAGAACAAAGTTTGCGTGTCTCAATTTGGTGTCTCAATTTGCCGTGTTTAGGTTGTAAATGCCAGTTCGGTCATTATTTTATTTTTTTAACTGTTGTTACTTTAATTAGGGTTTTATATTTCACACATATTTCACATTTAATATGCCAGTCAAAGACTTTGTCACAGTTTTACAGATAAAGTATCATGATTAAATTTCTATTGTATTGTTAGTTATGAGCTTTGTTTGTCGTTAGTTAGCGATCATATGTGATATTTAATATGAGTGTGTTTCTCTAACCAAGAGTTTATCTCTCTAATAAAATCAAAACTATTTTCTAATAAAGGCTAAAATAGAAACCGCCTGTTTTATGTGTTACAATCATGCAATTATTATAACAATTAGTCGTTACCGAAAAGTGTTGAAAATGATTATTACCACAGAAGGGGAAATTATATATGCATATTTGATATGTTGGTAGGCCATACTAAATTGTTTCTATGTTTAGCGTCCTCGGACAGATAGGTTTCGGATTTCCTGGTCGAATTAAAAAACAAACAAGATTTGATATGATCAACGATTTGGCCGAATATTTTTAATTTCCTTTTGATATGATTCCGATTACAAAACACAAATGCAAACAACCTGCTTCATACTTTGAACTTGTATTCTTGGCATTTGATATCAGAAAATAATGCTTTATGTGTGATTCCTACGATCAAAGTTGTATTTGAACTCATTTTGCAGTGGAAATACATCTAACAATTGAGAATGGTTTAGAATGGACTAAGGGGTGTCTATATTCTACATATGGTATCACTCATTTAGTATTCTGTTATTTCGGTTGTTGTTGTGGATTTTTTTCAGGATAGCTAGATTGGTTTTCGTACTAAGGGTTGACGCTAAACATACATATTTGCGACCTTGCAAGTTGATCCGTTTAATTTTTGTGTATATTTATCGTATTCCGGATTAAAAAATTCTGTGCTATCATAAGATTGAACTATATCGGACAGTCAGACATACAGAAGTGCTTGTTACAATCAATTGCTTGACAAAACATAAGACATACCATTATATATAATATTTACTATGGTCACAATTTTGCATGGAATTAGCATGGTATGGGGGGGGGAATACACCACAAAAAAGCAAATGAAAAACAAAGTCAGAATTCAACTGATATATATTTTAATAATAATAAATTAAATGTAGGAGACTGATCTTAATCATAATTACTTACACCATCGAAAGTTTCTAAACTATGTTACTTACAGTAGAATGTCTTGAAATAATAGCTTTAGCTTTATATAAAAATACATCGATGTTTGGTTATACAGTTGTTTCTCGATTTCATAAATTCTATAAACTACATATAAACCTAAGTACATACTTTGGTTTGTGATATTGTATGGTTTGATATCGGAAATTAATGTTTAAACGTGAATACTGTTTTTAATCACATTTTTTGTACCCACCCGCGGTTCTAACGCAAATCTAAGTGTTTGTCTGATGTTCTACAAGACATCTGTGTGTTTCCGGTCATATGATATGGCCTTTATGCTCAGTTCTCAAACTTTTGTATCGCATCGAAGTGTATGCTATTTCATTATTGTGGATACGTAAACATAATTATCATTACTAGAAATATCTTTGTAACAAATAATGAGAAGACGACAAAAAGCATGTGTAAAATCTTAGGGACTAAGAAAGGCTCGGTCGGATTCTTTTTGTTGGATTTTACACATTTGTTTTTTACTTCTATATAGTTGTAACTTATAACGAAATCCAGGAATTTTAAGCTGTACGTGGGAAAGAAAATCATTTTATTTTGTTTTGTACATAACTTACTATTATTTAAGTACAACGCATAAACATTCAAGTGTTAGGAAATAAGTAGTTGATAAATATACGCATAAAATCCTTACCTAAGACCAAAAGATATAAATGTTTGATTCCGATTTCAAAACTACTTGCCATGAGAGCTCACTATGATGAGGTTGCGTGTCGTGCTCAAGACCCAGGTCTGTACCTCAAAGGTCAAGGTAAGAGGTCAAAGGTTGAAATGATCCTTGTCCGGGCTGAATCTTGACGATGCGTAATAGGATTTTAAAACATCTTGCCATTAATGTTTGCCATGATATGGCAGCGTGTCCAGCACATCACCCAAGGTCTCACTTCAAAGGTCAAGGTCTTTGTACATTTATATTTTTTTGAGGAAAATGGTGCTTAATTATGTTTAAATGAATATGTGTCCATTTTTGATATTGTATAATTATAATTTATTCTAATAGTGTTTATGATGTTTTAAGCATGGTCCGTATCCAGTACATTTCAAAAGATTGGCAAATAGCAACTTTTTAGAAATCTGATATCTGCACTAATTTGTTAAAAGCGTACGCTATGCAGGAAAAGTTTATAGTGTCTCTAAATTTGTCAAAGGTTTCGAGATTCGGATAAAAAACGCGCATGCGCAGCTGAAATAACACAGTACCAAGATGCTCTCAATGCATAAATGTGCTAGCATGCATTACCGTGCTTTTAAAATACGGCCAATGCTCGTGCTAAACCTAAAACAGGGTTTCCGAATGGTGCAGATGTGTGGTTTGCTGGAATATTATTATTATTATTATTATTATTATTATTATTATTATTTAAAAAAATCGTGTCCATAAAAACACAACATTTGCTCGTTTTTCCGATGACGAAAAAACAGGGTAAGTCGGGAAACTTGAAGCACATAATAATTTTGTTACGCCTTACCTAGCCCACGTATATCCCTTTGCTCTACATAAATATTCATACAAATAGTTGCAGCTGAAAGTTGATGCGGAATACGGAAATGAAGCTGAATATTTCATACATTTGTTTGGTGTTTGGTTCATTGAGATTTTCGGTTAAGGGACAAGATGACTGGTCACTCCCAGATACACCCCAGGAGCAGGTACGTAGTCATATTATTTTTGAAAATTAAGATGATGTGCTATTTAGTGATTTAGGTGTGGCAGAGGTGTTGAAACTCTGATGTTAATGTAAACTAACTTAATATAATATTTTAAATGAACCAAATATATATAAATGCTGAGTTGCCTTTCCAGAATGTTCATGTCTTCAGTTGAGAACACCCCCAAAAAGAAGAAATAATCGTGATTTTTTGGAATAAATTAATATGGAACAAATTAATTACTGAACAAAATGATACTTTTTCATACAAGGCATCCTAAATCGTGCTTGGGAAGGCAGTTTCCACTAGCGGATCCAGGAGGGAGGGGGCGCCCCTCCCCCTCCTAAAATCGTCTAATTTTACTTTTTAATTCAATATAGAAGAAAAAGAGTAATAAAATACGCCCAAAATGCACCATTTCGGACAATAAATTGTTATAATTTTCGTGAGAGGAGTACCCCCACTGACAACACTTTAAACGCAATAGATTTCAGTTTTGCGGGGGTGGGTGGGGGGCATGTCAAAAGGTTGCGCCCCCTAATTGGCGCCCCTTCTAACGCCAAATCCTGGATGCGCCCCTGGTTTCATATCAATATTTATATTTTGATTTATTTTGTTGTAAAACAATGGTCAAATCTATCTTTGTTCATGTTGTGATAAATAAAGTGATAATTTGTATTCAAAATGATCAATGACTACGTCAGATTTTGAGAAAGATTTGAAAGAAAACTTTTGATAATTTTGGATTCGACAGACTTTTTTCCCATTGGTAATGTGCAATAATTTACGCTTCTAAATATTGCATTTCTGTTCTTGTTATAGTTTTTTATGGTGAAAGAAAGTAATAGTTAAAAGACTTATAGTAAAATCTTAATGATTAAGAACAGCTGGGGTGAGCGTAGCCAAAGAGGTTTCCTTTATCGTTAAGATCATCTAAGTGGCATAGAATACAGTCTCATTATCAACGCAAAACTCTGACACAGGGAGTAATTATCGGATAAGTTACAGTAGGCGGACTTTCAAACACCCGCGAAAGATGAAATTCTTAATGATTAAGCCTAGTTCTATCTGCAACACCATTGGCTGAAAAAGAAGGTTGTATTGTAATATATTTTCGAAGAAAGAATAATTCAAAGTATATTTATAAAATAGTAACGGAATACATTAAAAGTAGGTATTTTCTACTTAATAATCGACTGCTTGAAGTGAAGAGGTTCTAAGTGACATAAAATTAGGAAGTAGATAGAACATTTTCGCTCTAACCCCTTGCTATGAAAAACGAACCTTTTCCTAAAAACGTGTTTTATCAATGATTAAAAACTCGAACACTGACTACTTCCAACATAACTTAAAGAGCTCTTTCACAATTCAATTATAACTTAAAGCTGCATAGGGCATTAATCCATACTAAAATAAGCAAGACTGTCGTATGAATGTATGTAAGGCATTAATCCATACTAAATAAAGCGAATCTGTCGTATGAATGTATGTAAGGCATTAATCCATACTAAATAAAGCGAGACTGTCGTATGAATGTATGTAGGGCATTAATCCATACTAAATATAGCGAATCTGTCGTATGAATGTATGTAGGGCATTAATCCATACTAAATAAGCGAGACTGTCGTATGAATGTATGTAAGGCATTAATCCATACTAAATAAAGCGAATCTGTCGTATGAATGTATGTAGGGCATTTATCGATACTAAATAAAGCGAATCTGTCGTATGAATGTAGTGTAGGGCATTAATAATACTAAATAACCGAATCTGTCGTATGAATGTATTTACGGCGTTAATCCATACTAAATATAGCGAGACTGTCGTATGAATGCATGAAGGCATTAATCCATACTAAATATAGCGAATCTGTCGTATGAATGTATGTAGGGCATTAATCCATACTAAATACATGTATAGCGAGTCTGTCGTATGAATGCATGTAAGGCATTAATCCACTAAAATAGCGAGACTGTCGTATGATGTATGTAGGGCATTAACATACTAAATATAGCGAGACTGTCGTATGAATGTATGTAGGGATTAATCCATACTAAATATAGCGAGACTGTCGTATGAATGTATGTAGGGCATTAATCCATACTAAATATAGCGAGACGGTCGTATGAATGTATGTACGGCGTTAATCCATACTAAATATAGCGAGACTGTCGTATGAATGCATGTAAGGCATTAATCCATACTAAATAAAGCGAGACTGTCGTATGAATGTATGTAGGGCATTAATCCATACTAAATAAAGCGAGACTGTCGTATGAATGTATGTAGGGCATTATCCATACTAAATATGCGAATCTGTCGTATGAAGTGATGTAGGGCATTAATCCATACTAATAAAGCGAGACTGTCGTATGAATGTATGTAGGGCATTATCCATACTAAATATAGCGAGACTGTCGTATGAATGTATGTAGGGCATTAATCCATACTAAATATAGCGAATCTGTCGTATGAATGCATGTAAGGCATTAATCCATACTAATAAAGAGAACTGTCGTATGAATGTATGTAGGGCTATAATCCATACTAAATATACCGAATCTGTCGTATGAATGTAGTAGGAAATAATCCATACTAAATATAGCGAATGTCGTATGAATGTATGTAAGGCATTAATCCATACTAAATATAGCGAGACTGTCGTATGAATGTATGTAGGCATTTATCCATACTAGATACATGTATAGCGAATCTGTCGTATGAATGTATGTACGGCATTTATCCATACTAATATAGCGAGTCTGTCGTATGAATGTATGAAAGCATTAATTTATACTTAATATAGCGATCTGTCATATGAATGTATGTAAGGCATTAATCCATACTAAATACATGTATAGCCAGTCTGTCTACATGAATGTATGAAGGCATTAATCCATACTAAGTACATGTATGCCTTCTGTCACATGAATGTATGAAGGCATTAATCCATACTAGGTACATGTTACCAGTCTGTCACATGAATGTATGAAGGCATTAATCCATACTAAGTACATGTATAGCCAGTCTGTCACATGAATGTATGAAGGCATTAATCCATACTAAGTACATGATAGCCAGTCTGTCACATGAATGTATGAAGGCATTAATCCATATACTAAATATAGCGAGACTGTCTATGAATGTATGTAAGGCATTTATCCATCTAAATACATGTATAGCGAGTCTGTCGTATGAATTTATGTAAGGCATTTATCCATACCATACTAGATATAGCGAGTCTGTCGTATGAAATTATGTAAGGCATTTATCCATACCATACTAGATATAGCGAGTCTGTCGTTTGAATTTATGTAAGGCATTTATCCATACCAAACTAGATATAGCGAGTATGTCGTATGAATTTATGTAAGCATTTATCCATACCATACCAGATATAGCGAGTCTTCGTATGAATTTATGTAAGGCATTTATCCATACCATACTAGATATAGCGAGTTCGTCGTTGAATTTATGCAAGGCATTTATCCATACCATACTAGATATAGCGAGTCTGTCGTATGAATGTATGTAAGGCATTTATCCATCTAATATAGCGAGTCTGTCGTATGAATGTATGTAAGGCATTTATCCATACCATACTAGAAATGCGAGTCTGTCGTATGAATGTATGTAAGGCATTTATTCATTCTAGAAATAGCGAGTCTGTCGTATGAATGTATGTTAGCATTTATTCATTCTAGAAATAGCGAGTCTGTCGAATGAATGTATGTAAGGCAAACATATGTAATGGAACTAGCAAATATATCCTATGCATGTTTTTGGTAACTCAATGTTTAATGGTTTAGGCATTTAATCACAACATTTATTAATACTATGTATATGTGTTAGAAATATATAAATATTCATTGTTAAAGTCTTTATCTAAGTTATGAATGTTTGTCTGAATGAGGCATACTAGTAATTCAATAACGAATATAGTGTTTTAGTTGTAATGAATTAATCGCAAAACCATAACTCTCTGTGATGGAATCACGTTTCTACATAAAGTGTATGCATGTGTGTGCAATGCATGACGGATGATAATATATATGATGCCGCAACGAAGGAAGTGATTGTTTGGCGATGGTTAGCCATAAAAGATTCATTCAGACAATAAAACAGTCATATTAGTGATTCAAAGTAGTAGTATGCCAAAAAGACACATGCTGCGCTAGCGTCGCACGTTATAAATGATTACCAAACTGTAATGCTAACGCTAAGTTTAAAGAGAGTACATGTAGGTCCTACCTGCATACTGCCCGTATCTGGAGCTCCACCACCCCTGGTCGCCGCTTCTTCTGCTATTACGGCGCAGGAAACTGAAGAGGGCGTGGTCCCGTGACTTTTCAATGTCACACTGTAAACACAACACAACATGCGTGCAGAACACAACAGTGCAGAAAACAGCATTAGAAAACGTGCTAGTAATGTGGACATCATCCAAACAATCAAACAACATGCATGTGTTGAGCACCTGACACAAACGGGGGGGGA